>NC_045593.1:27139371-27348561 GCF_009819795.1 Aythya fuligula
TGAGTAATTTTGTCGAGCCATGATGGAGGGGGACCCACATGACTTGGGAGCAGTAAATATAGTAACCACAATTAATTGAGTGAGTTTGCATATAGAGACACTTTAGCTTGATTGCAATAGTATGCAAGAGCACAAGGCAAATTTTAAAGGAAAGGAATAATTAATGAGATGGTGATCAATTGAAAATTTAAGAAACAACAACAGATTGGGCCTGACAGCTAGGGAATACCAGGTCAGCCTAACGCTTTTCTTCTACAGTAGAGCTCACAGCTTTATCAAACAAAGGTGTCTGAACATCAGGGAAGCATTTGCCATATTGGAAATCATTAGTTCAAATTAGGGGAAAAGAAGGGAAAAGCACACAAACTACTATAAGAAAGTAAGAAATGGCTTTAATGTTTAAATTACAGAAGGTTGTGCTGAAGGAGAGCCCTTAGCATTCTCTCTGAATTGGAAAAATTTTTAGTTGTTCCTAGTAATTACTGTGGTTGAAAAAGTAGGTGCACAGTAATGAAATTTGCTGATTAGCCACATGTCAGAGACACCTTGGCATGGAAAGACATCTGAACATAGTACAGGTAGAAACAGATAACCTGTGAGTCTGAAGTAACATTAAAAGAGTGAAATTTAGTACCAGTTTTCAAGATCATGCCTTTAGCAACTAATGGGAAGATTTCTGAAGTACTCTGGGGATTCATAAATTGGAAATGGCAGAGAAGGAGGTAGAACTGGGAATTTTACCTGCTCACAGGAATTACTGTGGGTCACCAGGGAGATATGCCTGTACAAAATCAGAGAATCATAGAATAATAAAATCATTAAGGTTGGAAAAGACCTCCAAGATCATATGGTCCAACTGTTCCTCTACCACCAATATTATCCCCTAAAACATGCTCACATCCAACCTTTCCTTATACACCCCCAGGGATGGTGACTCCACAACTTCCCTGGGCAACCCATTCCCATGCCTAAGCACTCTTTCTGAGAAGAAATGTCTCCTCATTTCCAGCTGAACATCCCCTGGTGCAACTTGAAGCCATTCCCTCTAGTCCTATCACTAGTTATCTCTGAGAAGATGCTGACCCTGAGCTCCCCACACCTTCCTTTCAGGTAGTTGTAGACAGCAATAAGGTCTCCCCTGAGCCTCCTCTTCTCCAGGCTAAACAACCCCAGTTCCCTCAGCAGCTCCCTATAGGACTTGTGTTCCAGGCCCTTCACCAGCTTCGTAGCCCTTCTCTGGACACACTTCAGGGCCTCAATGTCCTTCTTGTAGTGAGGAACTCAAAGCTGAACACAGTACTCATGTACTCACCAGAGCTGAGTACAGGGGGACAATCACTTTTCCTGCTGACTACACTATTCCTGATCCAAGCCAGGATGCCGTTGGCCTTCTTGGCCACCTGTGCACACTGCTGGCTCATGTTCAGGTGAGCATCAACCATCACCCCCAGATCCTTTTCCTCTGCACAGCTTTCCAACCACTCTGCTCCATGTTGAACCCCATCCCACTGGCCCCTGCCCATCAATCCAGCATGTCTAGGTCCCTCTGCAGGGTCTTCCTACCCTCGAGTAGATCAACAGTTCCTCCCAACTTGGTATCATCTGCAGACTTACTGAAGGTGCACTCAATTCCCTCATCCAAATCATCAATAAAGATATCAAGCAGGATGGGCCCCAACACCTACCCCTGGGGAACACGACCCATTCACCACCACTTTCTGGGCCCAGACTTCCAGCCAGTTTTTAACCCAGCAAAGAGTGTACCTGTCTATGTGCAAATGTGATCATAGAATTTATTAGGAAAAGTGCTTCCAGTAGACATAGGAAAGTGTTCACAGCTTTGTGCAACACACCAATCAGATGTTATTTTGAATACTGAGAACAAGAATTGTAACTCACATTTGAGAAAGAGATATATGGGAAGCAGCTCAGTTGGAAATTCTCCTCTGTGTAAGGAGATGGGGGGAGTTCTACTTGCATAGCAAATGAAGAGCACTAGCACACTTGAAATACTGACCTCTTGGCTCAGTAGACTGTATAGCCCAATGTGCATTTGGGATTCAAAAACCAGTATCCTTGCACACATGTTCGGTAAGGATCAGCCCTCATCTCCTAATCCAAGTTTCCTCGGAAATCTCTGGGAAGATGTAAACCTGAAGATCCATCTCCGTCCCTGGAAAGACCTCTCCTGCTTTCTATCAGGTCTGGACTTCCTGTCCTGCAAACTCAGAAAGATGTTGAGAGACACCTTTAAGATAAAAGGATGCAGTAATCAGAAAGGTTGTTTTGAGATCTGTCATCATGCCTAGATTTAGGTACCTGAAACAACCTTCTGAGTACAGGTAACCAGAGGCCTAACTTACAGAGGGCAAAAACTAGGACATATCAGTCCTACATTAAGGACTAGATCAACAGGTATGCCTTCTTATTCAAATAAACTGAGTTAAAGAGACTTTAAGGGAGTTTTTGAAATAATAGTTCAATGTCTAGAGGACTTGAACAGGTAATGGATGAGGTGAGGCCAGTACCGTTCTCAGCCTGGAAAGTTCAAGACTAATTTATTATGTCTCACATAAGAGAATGTCCAAACCTGTGAGCTGCAGGCAAGTCTAAGATATGGAGACAGTCCACCCCTCCAATTAAAACCATGACAATGAGCATCTAAGAACTGAGTATTTGTGAGACTGTGTATTGACCAAGAGGGACAATAACAGGACTTGACTGAGAGAAAGGTAGTCTGGAAGGGCATATAGTATGAGCTTTTTTCCCTCAAGAAATTTGAATAAATAACCATAAAAGTAAACATAAAAAGTGTGCCCTTTTCTGGCAACAGGAATGCAGCCTGCCATGTGACCTTTGTTATAAATACATGGTAATACCTTAAAAGACATGGAAGAGAAATGTATGTGTGCTTGTGCATAAAATCATGTATGTGAGCTTGTGTCGCACCCCTCTAGGGATTGGCATTGGTGTGTGAAATGAGTGCCCTTTGTACTGGGTCTGGCTGGGATGGAGTTAACTTTTCCTGCAGCAGCCCACACAGTGCTGTGCTCTGCACCTGTAGGTAGAACAGCACTGATATCACTCCAATGTTGTGTCTATTGCTGCATAGTACTGGCACCTCATCAGGACTCCCTCCAACACCACCAAGAGCCAGCAGGCTTGGGGCGTGTAAGAGGTGGGGAGGGAACATCACCAGGGCAGCCAACCCAAACCAACCAAAGGGTTACTCCATAGCATATGATGTCACACTCAGCAATAAAAGGTGGAAAAGGGAAAGAAGAAGAGAGGGGCGGGCTCTCTTTATGAAAATCTCTGTCCTCCCAAACAGTGGTTAAGCATACTGAGGCCCTGCTTCTGGGATGTGGTCAAGCATTGGTCATGGATGGGAAGTAGAAAGTAATTACTTTCCTCTCTCACTGTGCTTCCACAAAGCATTTACAATTTTACTTTAATAGTTATTTTCCATTCAATTAAATTATTCTTACCTCAACTCATGTGTCTTTTTTTTTTTTTTTTTCCTTCCCACCTCTTCTGAGAAGGGGGAGTGAGTGAGCAGTTCAGCTGCCTAGTAAGGCAAAACCACCACACTGATTTGGCTACCTCAACCAAGACTGTATCCCTCTGGGCCCAGTTAAGAAGCACCTATGTACTGGGGAAATGTAGGTGCCTATGGTCTCTCAGATACCAAGAGTTTGGGTGGGATCACTGTGGCTCAAGCCCTCAAATACCATTATCTAAACTGCAATGGTGATGGCTGAGGTCCTGGGTTCAGCCCTTTGGGTGGATCTCACCTCACCTGATGAATGTGAGGGATGAGGTAGAAGCTAGTTCTCCAGCTACACCCCTAGTCAGTGAAAAGAGACAGATGGTAGATACCTTCAAAGGTATCTCTGTTGGTTACAGGTAGAATTGGACAACCAGCTCAGATGACATACCTTGCTGTTGGAGAGCTAAAACCACATGGGACAAATCCTACCATGCAGACCTGAGCATGTAAATATCCAGGTCAGGGGGAATTAGGTTCCTTTGAGCTTCAGATGTACCTGGCAAAAGGAAAGGCAGAGAGTGAAGATCAGCTTGCCTGTGAGAGTCTTCAGGCCAAACAGCTGTATGTCAAAGGGTTTAATAGCTCCATTGGCAAATATGATAGATTTTTTTCATGTTTAGCAAACCCAATCTCTTCATTTAACTTACAAAATTTACAAGGTCTGGTGTAGTTGGTGGAGCTTATACCTTTGTGATCAGACGGAGCCAATGGAGCCATGTATGTTATGAGTGCCAAATAGTTCAGACGTTGCTTTCCCTCTTGCTTGCTTTAAATCGGCAGGAAAATAAAAGTAAACAACTACCTTCAAGATTAGAAAATAGAGCATTCAAATGCCAGAAAATCTCCCAAATCCCACAGCAAAAATAATTCATTCATACTTCTCTTTTGACTTCCCCTGAGAAGTGATTATCACAGAATCACAGAATCACAGAATTTCTAGGTTGGAAGAGACCTCAAGATCATCGAGTCCAACCTCTGACCTAACGCTAGCAGTCCCCACTAAACCATATCCCTAAGCTCTACATCTAAACGTCTTTTGAAGACTTCCAGGGATGGTGACTCCACCACTTCCCTGGGCAGCCTGTTCCAATGCCTCACAACCCTTTCAGTGAAGAAGTTCTTCCTAACATCTAACCTAAAACTCCCCTGGCTCAACTTAAGCCCATTCCCCCTCGTCCTGTCACCAGGCACGTGGGAGAACAGACCAACCCCCACCTCGCTACAGCCTCCCTTGAGGTACCTATAGAGAGTGATAAGGTCGCCCCTGAGCCTCCTTTTCTCCAGGCTGAACAAGCCCAGCTCCCTCAGCCACTCCTCGTAGGACTTGTTCTCCAGGCCCCTCACCAGCTTCGTTGCCCTTCTCTGCACCCGCTCAAGCACCTCGATGTCCTTCTTGTAGCGAGGGGCCCAAAACTGAACACAGTACTCGAGGTGCGGCCTCACCAGAGCTGAGTACAGGGGGACGATCACCTCCCTAGCCCTGCTGGTCACACTGTTCCTGATACAAGCCAGGATGCCGTTGGCCTTCTTGACCACCTGAGCACACTGCTGGCTCATATTCAGCCGACTATCCACCATCACTCCCAGGTCCTTCTCTGCCTGGCAGCTCTCCAACCATTCCTCTCCCAGCCTAGATTGTCATCAACATGTAGCAAAAACACAGAGATTATCATTGCTATTCACTTGACAACACTAATAGAATGGAATGGGTTAGAAGAGACCCTTAAAGATCATCTTTCAGGACTTCATTTCTCAAGCTGAAATTTTTCATTAGCTTTAATGCTTCACTTTTCATTATCCTCCCATTGGAAAATGAGTTGACACAATAGTTAGGAGTGCCAGTTTGGTGTAGGAGTTTGTTTGCCACACACCTACTCATTTTCCTGTTTCTGTACCAGAGCTCTGCATGCATAGATAAACCAGGAATAGTCCTGTAGGTCTGGGAATAAGTCAAATACAAAGAAAGAAGGAGGTAAGCAAACCTAACTCCTTACTGCCAAATAATTTTGAGCTCTTTGGATGCATCAGCAGGATAGAAGGAGCTGAAGTATTTTACAAAGGGAAATGCTAAGGTGGAGCACTGCAGGGGAGGGAGGGAAGTGTTATAAATACTCTGAGGCCAGAAAGCAGCCCTGGCTACCCCATGATGTGCCAGATGCAATGGTCCCAGAGAAAGGTGCAGCTAAAACCAGCTTTCTGGGCATGAGGGACCGCTGCATTCAAACACTCCCAGCAAGTGAGCCCTCTGCACTCACCTCTGATACAAACTACCCACATGTATCCTCTGCTGGCAGCCCCTGACCTGGGTTGGGATGGGGCAAGAAGCATGGCTGCTCTGGAGGGTGTTTTTCAAGGCAATAGAGCTTTTCAAGGCAATCAGGCTTCTGAGCTTGATTGAAGATGGCCCACCTCAAAATGTTTCATAGGGAAAAGCAGTAGCAAAGGCAGTCCAACAGCTCTTCAAGCAGAAACTGGCAGCAGCTTCAAAGGTGTCATACTGTGGGGAGAGTCTGAGTCAAAGCTCAGGGTGGGAACAAATCGGTCACAACCCTTCTTGTGTGGGTAGATGTACCCGGCATTGCAAAGGTGCCATCAGAGAAGGAAACAGTGTCTTTCATCTCTCCTCCTTCAACTTTTCACCCTGCAACACTTGTGAGGTTGTTTTCACCATCCAAGCTCTTGTGTCTTCTCTGACTCTTCTGATGAGGGAGGTGAGGCTCTTGCTCCACTGAACAACACCCTGAAACACCTCTGGTGTTTATAACACATTGCCTAACTTAACAGGGCTCAGGGACATGACAGTTTCACAAACACATGATTTTTTTTCAGGAAGGATAGTAAGTATTGGTTCCTGGGGGTCAAGATCTGTGAATGTTGTCTGGAAGTGCAAGTGTAACTGTCAGACCTAGGTTATCATGAGTCAGTTTTAGTGCTGTGACTTCCAGCTTCTGTCTGAGGTTTTCTACACATCAGGGTTGCCAGGCACTGTGAACCAACTTAGGTATATTATTGAAGCAGGACTTTTAAATCTAGATCTGCACCATTTTATTTTATTTTTTTCATAAAATCCAGAAAAAGTCAGAACTAGGACTTTATTTTCAGCTTCCTTTCATTTTTTTTATTTTTTTTTTTTTTGTCTTCATGCCTAAGCTCACTGTTGAACCTATTCCATCGTTTGTTCCTACTCACTTATGCATACACATGCACATGCATGTATATATTTCTTTTCCACCTTTCTAAAAGAACTGCCATCTATTTATAACTAAAATTCATGATGGACACTTGTATTTGGTAGCTCACCTCTGAAAAGCAGACAAAGTGGTTATTTTTACCGCTATTTAGCATAGTCTCCTAAGGAAACAAAAAACCTTGCTCTTGGGCCATCTTTCAACTCTGGAGGTTGCTGCAGTTATAATTGTATGTGACTGTGAGAAGTTTTAATTTCTAGTTTTCTTTAAATCAGTAACGTATTGGAGGAGAAGATGAATTACTCCACTGAAAGCATGTATTCAGGGCATCCATTCCAGCCCACAGCTGGCACATCTCACCTGGACGCCAGCCCCCAGCTGCCCGCTGGTGAGGACACAACAGGTTAGAAGGGAGGATCTGGGGGATGTGGAGGACAGATGTAGGAGGAGTTGTGAAGGACAGCAGGCAAATTTGGGGGGTCAGTGAGTGTGGGGCTTTGGACTGAGGTAGGTGTAGGCTGATCTCATACACTGAAACTAAGTTTTAGCACATGCCACCAGTTGAATTTAATAAGAAACATGCCTATAAAAAACCTAGCTATACTGTAAATGTACAAATAAAATGGTATCATGGTCCCTGCAAAGACAGTATCAGTGTATCTAAACTGTTCCCAGGCACTCTTTTTTTTTTTTTTTTTCATCAAAGCAAGCTTCCATTTATGTCAGTATTTTTGGGAGCAGACCAAGAATGTACCACTTGGAAGTAATTTTTCTATTTCTGAATGAGGGGGAATTTTGCCTCTTCTGCCTCTTCCTGGTTGGTTGATTCACATAAAAGTACCTGATTCCTGTGGCTGAGCAGGTAATTAACCCATATACAGGCCAGAAATCTTTCTCTCTCTTTGATATATTTCTTCAGTAGAAGAATAAAAGACTTCTCTGTAGTCCCCTGAATTTAGCTATTTTTAAATGGAAAGCAGTGCAAGAATATTTTGTGCCCTTCTTTTGGAACAGACAGCAAGAGGACATTGCTGACCTGTAGATCAGGTCCAGGTCTAGTCTTTTACCAACTGTCCAAACAAATGTTAGGAAGAAAAATCTATTTGTTAGCTTCTTGTGTGAAACTAAGGGCATTCACACGTACTCTTTCTGTTTGACAAGCTCAAACTTTTGCTGTTGCTGTGCATGATAAGCTCTTATATATATCCAGGCATCTGCTTTACTGTAAGTGTTCTGCCAGCTCCAGCACAAAGTTATGCTATTCCCTATTGTCTGGATCGTGCATATTTTTGCT
Source organism: Aythya fuligula (assembly GCF_009819795.1). Classification (NCBI taxonomy): domain Eukaryota; kingdom Metazoa; phylum Chordata; class Aves; order Anseriformes; family Anatidae; genus Aythya; species Aythya fuligula. The sequence continues at coordinate 27,147,404 of NC_045593.1, forward strand.
CTTAGTGACCTGGAGTCTAGTGCAAGCTTTGGTTTAGTAATCTCCCACTAGGGCAGTATTTTCCAGTGGACTTTCACAATCTTTCCATAGAGCAATGGAGGAGACCTCTCGTGGCTAGCTAAAGCATTTTCTGCAGAGATGTAATTAATGTCACAGAGTCACAGAGTCACAGAATCACCTAGGTTGGAAAAGACCTCCAAGATCATCTAGCCCAACCTCTGACCTAACACTAACAAGTCCTCCAGTAAAACAGATCACTGAGCTCTACATCTAAACGTCTTTTCAACACCCCCAGGGGTGGTGACTCCACCACTTCCCTGGGCAGCCCATCCCAATGCCTGACAACCCTTTTGGTAAAGAAGTTCTTCCTAATACCCAACCTAAACCTCCCCTGGGGCCACTTTAGCCCATTCCCCCAAAAAAGAAACACTCACACAACCCCTGAGAATCGGTAAGAGCTGTTTATTTCTGGGACATCTTGCAGGCAAGCCTGCGGGATGTCCATGGTGTTTGGTGGCTCCAAGCTAATGCTTGCGATGGAGCCTGAGCTACAAGCAGTGATAGGTGATATTATTAGGCACTGAGCTGACCCTACAGGGGAAATATGAGAATGGAATTTGCAGTGATTTGATCATGGTCACAAAGCCACCATAGCACAAGTATCCTCTTCTCTGTCTCTCCACTCCACAATAATTTCATTATTACTTTTAAAGCTTCAGCATGGTAATTTTGTTGTCCATTTGGTCTGAATTAATGAAAGCTGCATAACCTGAGTGACAACTTATTTCATTCTTAGTAGTGGCTAAAATTCACTGCCCTCATCCCTATCCATGTCCTTGCAACAGTTTTCCAGGCAGACAACCTCCTTCAAGACCTCGGGCCATCCATCAAGTACATAGAATCACAGAATGGTTTGGGTTGGAAGGGACCTTAATGATCACCCAATTCCAACCCCATGCCATGGTGTTGCCACCTCCCACCAGATCAGGTTGCTCAAAGATTGTATTCAACCTAGCCTTGAACACTCCTGAGGGTGAGGAATCCACAAGCTTCTCTGGGCAACCTGTTCTGGTGCCTCACCACCCTCTGAGTGAAGAATCTCTTCCTTATATCTAAAACCTACCATGTTTTAGTTTAAAGCCATTACTCCTTGTCCTATCACTACACTCCCTGACAAAGAGTCCCTCCCCAGCTTTCCTGTAGGTCACCCCAGAGTCTATGATTCTCCAGGTTGAACAACCCCAACTCCCTCAGTGTGTCTTGATAGAAGTGCTTCAGCCCTTTGATAATATTTGTGACTCTCCTCTGGACTCTCTCCAACAGGTCTGCGTCCTTCTGGTTTTGGGGCCCAGAGCTGAATCCAGCACTTCAGGCAGGGTCTTGTGAGAGCAGAGCAGAGGAGCAGAATCCCCTCCCTCAACCTGCTAGTCATGCTGTTTTTGATGCAGTCCAGGGTACAGTTGGCTTTCTGGGCTACAAGTGCACACTGTTGGCTCATGTTGAGCTTCTTGTCAACCAAAACCCCCAGGTTCTTTTTCTCAAGTCTTCTCTCAATCCACTCCTCACCCAGACTGTATTGGTGCTTGGGATTGCCGTGGCCCAGATGCAGGACATTGCACATATCTCTGGATGTTCATGTCAAGCAGGAGCATTCAGCATCATGAGTCAGAACTCAACACTGTATGAGTCTTCTGAAGACAGAGCAAAGTGGTAATTTTGGGTAATTTTACTCTTTAGGAACCTTGGGGGAATACAACTTTTTCTTACAAAAGTGTAGGAGGATTTCTCAAACATCCACATGAGCCAGGTTGCCCAGCCCCTGTGGGAGCCCACTGCTGTCATTACAGCCTAGTCTGGACCTGGGCTGAGGGCAACAGGAAAAGTGCTGAAGCCACCTGCAGCACTTCTTGCTCTGGCCTGCCCTGAAGATGAAGGCAAGTGAGGTGATGTGGTTAATCTTTACCAGGGAAAGCTAGAGAGGGGGGTCCTGAGCTATCCAGCTGCCAGCTAATGCTGCCTTGGCAACTGTGTAATGGGCAATGGCCTGTACTTGAATGGCTGCAAGAAGAGATGCAATCAGCCATTCATTATCTTTCTTCTTTCCATTAAGTTCAAAGTGCTATATAATCACTTCAATTTTCTTTCAGCAGTGATAAGGCTCAAGAATAAACCACAAAGCTTGAACTCTCAGTCTGTTCCATATTTTATCCTGGGTTTATCTTCAGCCATCATCAGGTGCTGTCTTTCTGCCTGACCCCATGTGGAAACTGGCCTCCAAGAAGGGTCAAGCATTCACTTTCATTCTCCTCTGTGCTCGAATGCTTTTCCTGGCAAGATTAGATAAAGCAATTCCCTTTCATTTCAGGCCATCCCAAGCAGATTCTTTATAAAAATCTACTTTAAAGCAATTCTTTTTCTCATTTGCTATAGGTTTATAGATTGAGACTATGGCCAGGCTATTCTTATATTCACTATGCCAGGAACAAAGCTCAGTAATTTATTCTGCTTGAGGAAAAAAATTGATTTTTATCTTAAAAAGGCATTTAGAGGATATTGTCAAAGACTCCTCTCCCGGTCACTACCTGGTCAGAATCTGCAATATGGCTCAGAGCCAGATCCAGTAAAGCTCAGCTTCTTTGCCTTGCTGCCTCTGGGGAGAGAATGAATGCACCACCACTCTCCCCATAGCCTACAACATGGGCATGGGCTGGAGCACTCATGAGATGTGGGAGATGAGGGTTCATGCCTCCATGGAGAAAGTATGAAACAACTTCTTTCCTGGGTGAATGCTCTTGCCACTTGGCTCTCACTGCTTGGCATTTAAAAGTGGGAAGCATGTTTTTGAAAGGTTTTCTACAACATGCATGAAGCCTGGGACACCACCACCTTGCAGGGATTTATTTGCATGGTACTACTCCTCCCTGCCCACCTGTTCCCCAACATCTCAGGTCTGTGGCTGTTTTACCCCACAGCGCCTGCCCTAGACCTGCATTGGGCAGCTGCCCTGCCCCTGTCCCAAAGAGCTGTTGCCATGCAGACAGGCACTGGGCCTTGTCCTTCACCTGGCCACCAGATGAACAAGCACCAGCTGATATACATGTCCTCAGCTTAGCAGTGATCCCACATCCTTGAATGATGTTGCTCCCCTGCCCATTTGTGCAGCAGTAGGCCAGAAAGACAAATCATTTGCCTTGAATCTCATTGAATATCAGGATGCAGTCATGGTCACAAAGTGAAATCAGCCATGGGGTGAGCACCTCCAGGACCTGTGCACACACATGCATTCGCACCTGCATACACACACACACACACATTTTGCTCTGTGCACACACAGGTCTGATCTAGTGCACAGCCGGTGAACCCCAGCAGCCAGAGTACACCCCAAAAATTAAACACAGGTGATTATTCACAGTTCAGTGTCTTAATCATGCAGAGAAGAGGTAGCTTCCTGGTGTGCAGTAGCATGACAGGACTTGCAGCAAGGACACCAAGCACTCACAACATGCTCTAGAGAGGTGAAATAAAATATTACAGGGAGGGCTGGTAATGCAACTAATTCTTAAAGATACTGGACACTTTCCATTTTTAGACATGATATTTGGCTCCTTAAACACCAAATGTTGACAGTTTGGTCTGATTTTTATGTGTGCCAGATGTTTGCATTGTGCTTCTGTAGTATTGCTTTCTAGAGATGGAGAGGAAAGAAAAAAGAAAAAAAAAAAGAAAAAAAAAAGAAAAAAAAAAAAACAGTTCAGACTCTTAGGAATACTGAACTAGGGAAGATATGTTGCTTTATTTTTATTCAAAAGTATTCCAGTGGCCTTTACTCTGAACATCTTGGGGTGCCCTGTTATGTTTGAGAAATATTTGGCAAGCTGAATAAAACTGCTTTCACTTTATGCACCTGCCTTCTGTTATCCCATGAAAACATTCCCAAATTTGTCCAGAATGTAAGCCTAAGAAATCATCCCTATTGAGTGGAGACCCTGATTTTATCAGCTGAAATTTTGGAAGCTATTCACACAAGACTTGCTCTGCACACATGGCAGTAAGCACACGCCGGCAGAGCTCCTGGGTCAGCAGTCCCCAGCCCATCCACCTTCAGTGGCTGAGTGACCGTGTCTGGCAAAGGAACAAAGAGCACTCTCCACTTTGCCTGCTGTGACCAGGAACTCTAGTTCAGAAAGCTAGAAATATACCAAATATTGGTATATTTGGGCAAATATTGGGAAATATGCCAAAAAACTCTACCTCCTCCTAGCTGTGTTGTGAGTACTCTGGTGCCTCTCCTCACCCTGACTGGGACAAAAGGGGCCTGATGAGACCAAGGAACCTGCTTTGGCTGAGGCAGGAAAAAGAGACAAGTGTTCACAGGAGTGAAAGGGAAGCCAGTTCTCAGAGGCATTATATATGTTTTTCCTTCCATGATCTTACCCAGCTGCATCTTAAAAGCACCTTTCTTTGCCCATTGCCGCCTTCTTAGAAGTCTACGGCATATTTCTCTGATGTTGAAGTGTTTTCCTTTAAATTACAGCCTGTATGTGTTTGTGGGAAGTTTGTTACCATTTGTTCTCATGCCAATGCTGTCCTTTAACTTGAAAAGTGGTTTTATTGCTTAGGTATTTTTGTTTTTTCTTGGCCTCGTTTGTAGACTGCTGCAATATAGATAGACTGAGCAAAGACAGAGCTTCAGTTCAGCCAAAAAGCCCTGACTCCAAAGCAGAGCTGGGTTCAGTGCCTCAGGGTCTAAATCCTAAGCTTCAAGTACTGATTGTTTGTCCTCTACCAGCCACTCAAAAATTTCATCCTTCTCCTAAGGGGGCAAAAAACAAACCACAAACCTAACCCAAAAGCAGTGGATGTGAAGTAACACCCCACAAGCCAGATCTAGCTAGGTGGACAGCAATTACAGTGTTGTACAAACCTCAGGTACACAGTCACAATCCATTTTTTTCAATAGCATCCAGTATGCAGGATAGACCAGCCTCAAACATGAAACAACTGTTCTTCCTTCGAGCAATGCTCTGCAACATAAAAGACTCAGGCTATCAGTGTTCTAGTATTTTGAGTACTCAAAACTAAGAACCTAAACTTGGGAAATATGTTAGACCCTAATCATTCTGTGCTTCAACTTGCTGGCTCTAAGATGGAGATAACATCATCCTGCAGAGCTAGTGGGAGGACATATCCATTATTGTTTGTGAAACACTCAGGCTTCATAATGGTAAGCACCAGAGAAAAGCCTATAAAGCAGTTAATAACTTCATCCTCACAGCAGAATTTACACAGATGAGTAATAAATAAGATATAAAGCCTCATATTAAATAGCAAGGATGGAATAAAGCACAGAATAATTGCTCACTAAGGGGACTCATCTGCCCTGCGTACTTAATGAGGTATAGGTCTATGGGAAAACTTGTATGTTGTCTTCTTAAAACCATATCATGCTGCATAAGGTACAAAAGCAACAGAGGTAAAAGTGTATAGGAAATCTTCATTCTGGCATTTCCTACATTTTTAATTAATTGATATTTCAAACTTGATAATGTGCTTTAACACAAATTATTGTCTGTGCATGTGTTGTAATACAGACCTAGAGGAAAAAAAGCACCTGCACGTTCATCATATCATTTCACTACCTTTTTATTCTTCTGGAAAAGCTTATACAGTGTTGTTGTATAAGAAAGCTCAGGTTTCCAATACAATATCCTGGTTTCAGGTGCTTGTCCCACAGAAAGAAACATGCCAGACTGGGTCACAACCTGCTTAGAAAAGCAGAGAGGGAGAACAGCAAAGCTGCAGGCTTTATTAAAAGTCTCTCACAAAAGATACATCTGCCCAAAACATATTTTTCAAATGCTTCAAAAGAGGATGAACTGTTAGAATTTGCACTTTTTCACTATTTGCTGAGCCAGCAACTTTCCCAACACTGGCCTCTCTCTGTATCTGAGGTGTGTTTACTGGCAGTGACAATGGTATGCATGCACTTCAGCTGTGAAATGACTCATTTTTTCCCTTTGTCTGATTATGGAACTGACTTTAGAAACTGCTTCCTCAGGTTGAAAGCCTATGAAGGAGTGAGCAATGGAGGTAACCAAGCTTTGTTCCCTGCCACCCCCAGGTGTGGTGGCACCTAGGGGACCCCTGTGCCACCTCTCCGCGATGTGGTATCCCCTCCAGTCAGCAGGCAGAGCATAGGTCAGGGCACTCAGTGGACAAGATCTGATAGCTGCTGAGGTATGCAACAGCCAGGGGTGCCCAGTAGCTCTGTGGTGTCTCCTGAGAAGGTATGGCTCATCTCAAGAGAGCTGCTAAGCTTCAAACAAAAATTAAAATGAACCATGTAATATGATTTGCAATTAACACAAATGCATTAAGTATCAAGAAGGTCAAGAATATAACATTTTGTACATATATATATATATATATATACACACACATACATATACACACATATATGTCTGTGTGTGTGTTATATACAGGGATATAAAAGCACATACATAGCACTCTTAGCGAGGTGGTACACTGTGCCTACCATCACTCAGCCCCCTGAGGACGCTTCAGCCCTGTCCTCAGGGATATGCTGTCGTGTCATGGGAAACCAGCTTGTTAACAGGACTGGCAACCTGCTACTCAAGCCACCCATGGTAATTAAAAAATGACTGTCTACTCCACCTCAAAGGACAGGGAACTTCAGCAGTGTATGAAGAGGAAAGCACTCACTCTCTCACTAGCACAGAACATCAGGACCAATGGTGTGGATGTAGCTGTCCAAGTACACAGCTCTAGCTCGGGTTTCCAAGATAATATTTGTCATTTAACATGCTGTTGTCTTAAAATATGGATTCCAAGCATAGTGTGGTGATATAGATTCAACATTATGTTTAAGGTCATTATTAATATATCTCCTTTATGTGTTTTGTTGTTTTTTGTTTGTTTGTTTGTTTGTTTTTTCCCCCTTTTTATTTCTTCCTTTGTGCTGGAATAGGTATTTCATGTGGTTTCTTTCTTTGTTTTAGTTCTGAATTTTATAGTTGTGGAGTTGTGGCTCCTTTTTATTTTTATTGTTGAACTTCCTGTTCCAACTTATTAAATCATTATTCCTTTATTTATTTATTTATTTATTTATTTATTTATTTATTTATTTATTTATTTTTACAGGGCAACTTGCATGGTTTCATGGTTTCCTCTATCTCTCTCTGGAGATCAGGGTTTCAATAAATGTATATTTCCTGTGGCTCTTACAATGTTTCTTCTTTTTTAATTTCTACCCAGGGGATGAAAGAAGAAATATAGGACTGGAAATCAATCAATAAATAAATAAAATAAAACCACACATCCAAAGAGATAAGTAAAAGTGGTGAAGAGCCTCATTCCCTTTGCATCAGCAGCATCACTTCCCAGTGACTCCTGTGCAAGTCCTCCAGGACCAACACAGGAGATAAGGCATTTATAGTTAACATTACTCTCTCTTCTTCCTTCATCAGTTGCCGGCTGTGGGCTCTTACTCAGTTTATTTCTGAGCTAGTTCTTTTGGACCTTTCAATAATTTATGCTTCTACAGTGAAAACAGCTGTCTGAAGTACCCCTGTAAATTTACTAATGACACCTCCAATTTTGAAAGCTGAAACCATAAAACCTTTCCAGTGATATAATTTTATGACATACGTTTGACTTCCTGACAGCTTTCTGAGACTTACATGGGCAACTTTGTTTAACCTGGACAGCTTATCCCTGGTTGAGGAAATTAAGTTTCCCTTTAGAAGTGTTCAAACTTCAGCTGAGGGCTGCCACCGATACCAGGATATGTTGCAAAAGTCTGCACTTTTTTGATCCTCTCCAAGTCTCTTTTTACAACCTCCAACATAGTACAAAGAGCTGGCCATTGTTCGTGCTGCATGATTTCATGCTGTCTTCCTTCCCCTCAGCCTTGTGTGCAGGTGTGGCCATCCATGGCAGCTGCCAGCTCAAGTGACCAACAGTGCCATCACTGCATCACAAAAGCTGTGAGGGAAATAAATGTCTGCCCTGATCGAACCAGTCATGTGTGCCTGAGATTTATATGAAGATATGGAGGGCTTTGCATGAAATCTCCACTCTGAAGATTGCGTGCAGTGTCTAATAAAATATGAAACATTTAATTAGAGCGAGTGATTACTCTCATTTGTTCAGGAATCCTGGAGCTGTAGTAATTTGTTGAGGGGAAATTTTAAAAATGAATCATGAGTACAGTAAGACCTTGATGAAACACACTGGGAAAAAAAAAAAAAAAAAAAAAAAAAAAAAAAAAAAAAGGAAAAAGAAAAAGAGAAAAAAACAGAAACATGAACAAACAGAGAAATAAATAAATAAAAGGATTCTTACCTAAACAAGGGCACTGCAGTACTTTTAAAAGAAATCTTTGAGTCTGTACTATTTTTCAGAACTAAAGCAGACTGATTGGTAAGGGGGTGGGATGTGATCTCTGTGTTTAATCAAAATTATTATTCACTTTAAAGTCTCTTATGAGACACCCTCATTGTACTATTTCTCTGTAAGCCCTGCTCAAGCCTTTAGACGATCTGGGTTACAACAGATATGTGTGAGTTGCTTTCCTATCACCCATGAAGATATTTTAAATGGGACTTGAGGGAGAAAAAGCCAAACAAACCAAAACCACAAGGATGGAAGAACTGCGGAGTAGACAGGTTCTAAAGGTTCATAGTTAATCTGTTTTGCAGAAGAGCTGACTCCCTCATTAGGGCTCCGAGGAGAGTACACAGGGCTATGAGATGGACATGGAAAGACACGATCCTTCGCAGAGCATCCACCTGATGTGGCAGCTCTGAGGAGGTTGCCCCAGGAGGAAGGCCATGAAAGGAAGTTGTGGAGGATGCTGACACCCCATTCACCTCTCTCCTTCAATGAGCGTTGCTTTGTGGTCTCCTCTCACTTTCAGGGTGCCACTGGCTGATGACAGCTGCCGAACAGCAGCACAGTCTGCTTCTTCACAAGTGTCCACTTGACTTGTGCACATTAATCTACTTCTGGTTATGCTGTGGTGTGGCAGGGCAAGAACACAAGCAGTTGTGATTGTTTGAAAATACCAGTTTGCTTATGTAGAAGAGGGAGAGCTGTTCATGCTCCTGAAGTAACCAGATTTATGAATGAGACTGGTCAGGATTCAGCTTTGCAAGGAACATTGCAGCTGTGATGGCATTTGCCCAAATGTCATTAATGCTCAGCCCCTAGCTATTAGGAGATCCAGCTGATGTTTCCCAAGGGGCTGTCAGTATCTGGGCTCTAGCTCACATCTAGGCACCTACCTTTTAACCCTGGGGCTTACGACCACAGTGCACCATCTGTCCACCAGCCCTGTTCCTCATCTCTGTTCCTCAAGTCCAGTCCTGGTTCCTGAGGCTCTTGTCTGAGTGTAAGTACATCCTCTCCCAAAACGCTGAGCATTCCTGTCCTGCAAAATACCTTTTTGAGGCCTGGGACAGAGAGAAACAACCAGACATGCAGATATAGATAGCCTTTACAGAAACTCTGTAAAGACACTATTGAATTTACTTACAAAATAAAGTACAAGAGATCAGAGTTCATTAGAAAAATGACAAAATATCCCCAAAGACAGATTTCCTCTCCTAAGGGGTCCTTGAGACTCTATCAGAGTCAGACTTAGATATTACAGCTCTGTACCACAGCTAGCTGAAAGACACTGTTACAGGAGCCTCAACCTGTTGTCTATTACCAGTGAAAAATACTGAAGCCTTTGTAATGCTCTTTATCAGCTATTTGTGTGGGATTATTTTTTTTTAATTATTATTTATTAGATATTTATAAGATATGATCTGGAACACATCAGGAGTATTTTTGATTTGTGAATATACATAAAGATTTTTGTTTGTTGGTTTGTTGACTGTGAAAGAAGGCAAAGGGAAAGCATTTAACCTTCCTCTTGTGCTGAGATGAGATGTTATTGCCCATATACCTGTTAACATGACACAACTCTCTGCATTAACCAGCCTTTTTTCAGAAATCATTTTCAGTCAAACATACATTGTCTCTTATGCAAGTATAGATAAACAAATATTTTTACTGTGAGTTTGATGTACAAATTAGATACACACGCTTCAACTGCATTGTTAATATTACTCTGTGATTATTTGTTATGTGTGTTATGGAGCACTTGTAATCTGCAATACTGTAATGAGAGTTTGCTGGGCACAGCTAACAAAGACAAAGCTTGTCCCAAAGACCCAACAAATTGAATATAAAGGCAACAGACAAAGGACATAAAATAAGTGCTGGGTACAGAAAAGCAACAAAGTAGTATTGATCAACATCACATACACTGATCTGGCACACCAGCAGCTGTCATGTTTTTGTGGGACATCATGGAAAGGAAAGTGTTTTAAAGACGTCTAGCCAAAATTTTCTTTTAAACTGAAGGAGGTTGTCCTGCTGCACAGCTGTAGCTCAGCAAACATCACAGAGTTGATAGGGTTAAATCTATGTTCCTGACAGGAAATGCAAAAATAGGTAGGGAGAAACAAGAAGCCAACAGCAGAGCTGCACAATGCAGCACAGAATAACAGAATATTGATAAGGCAGCAGGACTATCCTCTGAAGGATGACTACCATACTCAGTAATTAGAGGACGGCAAATTACAACTGAATCAGAGAAGGATGTTCTAGTTCCATCACTAGTGTTGAGACATTTCCTTAAAATGAAAGGGAAAAAAAAAAGTAGTTTAATGGTCTATGAGGATTGTCTGAGCACACTGTCCTCCTGCTGCTCCATGTCAGCAGGCAGTGCTGTCAGATGCTCTCACATTGCTTTCACAGCAATTACAAAACTCAGAACAACTTGCAGAGAGAGGTTACTTAATTTTAATATTGATACATAGAATAGTCAGAACCACAAAATATGTGCATTCCTAGTGCCTCTGAGAGGTATTTTTTCTGTTCCTCAATTCCAAAATATAACATCTATGGTACATCCCTATTTGCCACATTTTTTTTTCTCTGAGTCCTGCAGTGTTCCCTTTCCATCCAAACTCTACAAGCTTTGTAAAAGCTTATCAGCACACTTCAAGTGCTGTGATTTTATAATTTGGAGACCTTAAATGCTTGGTATTTGTTAGTCACAGGCATCGCAGGGCTAAATTTACCTTACCACAAGGAATGCACATACCCAGACGATTTCCTCCCACCTTTCCATCACATGCCGAGGCAGGCACCCAGCTCTGGGAGATGCTGCATTCACCGTGTGACGCTGCCTGTGGCTATTAGGAAACAACTTGCACATCTGTTTTCTTGGCATCGGACAAAAACTGCACTCACACATCTGAAACCTGGCTCTTAGGAACATTAAAGGTATGCATGTTGTTTAAATCCAACCACTGCTGTTGAGGCAGCTTTTGATGCTCCTTTCCCTTGTACTTTGTGTTACAGCCGAGTTAGAGGACTAGTGGAAAGAAGCCTTGCTCCCAACACCAGTGCCTGTTCCTACTGAAGTCAGAAGAGAGCATGCCATTACCTTGGGCTAGAGTCTCAAAGAGTGTAAATGAGCATAACTCCTGTCTCCACTCTGCTGGAGATGTGCCATTTCACACTGCTTGCAGATCTGCCCTTACAGGTTCGTACATCATCTGCCCTGCAGTTTGCTGATTTCCCAGATTAAGAGTGTGAAGATGGGAAGGCACCCGTGTAGGTGATGGGTGCAGTCCTAGCACTGCACGGGATGGCTATAACTACCTTGCAGTGCCAGACAAGCTTCAAGTTGCCAGAGAGCAACTGATGCCATCTGAAAGAAAAAATCTGTAGGAACATGCCAGCCTTTTACTATATCAGAAGTAAGGACTTGTACTTCCCTTTCAGGTTCATTCACTCTATGACATGCCAATGTTGGTAGACTTCAAAGTCTTCTCTTTTTTTTTTTTTCTGCAGGGATCAGCATTTTCTCAGCTTGGGGTGGGATGAGTAATCAAAGCTTTGTAAGCATGCCATAGCATTTACAGGGGACATAATTCATACAGAAATAATATATATATTCATGGATTTGATCCGAGCCTTCTGTAGCCCATGAGCAGTGAAAGAAGAGAATTAATGTAAAACCTCACCAATCTGATGTGACATGTTTTATAGCCAGACCTACTGTTCCCCAAAGCATAAATAACTCCATATATGATAAATCCAGGTGAGGGAAATCACATATAAGTAAATAACAAGCACTGCTGCTGGCCTAACTCCTAAGAATGAATGTCCTGTGGATGAAGCAAACTCTGTAGCTGGCTCTGAACAACTTGCTGCCTGTTGCAGTAGCATTTGCAGTAAATTTTAAAATATGAAGTAAGGCACAAGGATCAGTTAACCCAGCAAAACTGAGACACACAATGTAATGGGTACATTGTTTCTTCTGACCAAGTGTTTGCTTTTTCTTCACCTTCTTACTCTGCATCAGTTCCCATCTTTTCCATTTTCTTTGTACCTGTCCCAGCTGTAAATGACAGTACTGGCAAGAGATAATATGTTGCCCTTTTTGTAGTCATTTTTCAGCACATTTCCATGGTTCATGCTGGCCAAGATGATTCATTTTATGCAGCATAGTATTCTGGCTGTTTAGCAATCAGATGTGAATATCAGTGAACTTTTGCAGACTTACTGCTGTCTTTTTTTTTTTCTTAAGCAGAGATATGGTGACAACAAGTGAATTACTTCCAGCCAACCTTAAAAAACTAAACATGAGTATGGTAAAAGTAAAAATTCATGTCCTGGTCCCTTGTGCTGGTTTAACCATATGTGGGGCAGAAATTTTGCCCTAGACTTGTCTCTCCAGTTTTTCCTGGGGTGAAATACAATCTTCTCAGTCTACCCGTCTTGTCTGAGAGTTCTTGTTTTTCAGAAAGTGCTGCTCTGAATAAATCCCAGCTCCTCAGGTAGCACAGAAAGGGCCACTTCTGCTTTCAGCACTTACTTCCTTGGGCTGGAACAAAGCTGGCCTGGCTTGAGGGGCTTGAATCTGGTTTGTAAAATGAGGAGCCCACCCAACTCAAAGCATTAATGTTCTCTTTCAGGCATTGGCAAGGATTTGGACACTGCTGACAATCTATGGGCCACTACAGTCTTTACCTAGGAATATCGTAACCAGCCATTCATTTTCTAGACCAGCAATTAAACACAAGCACTAAGCTATTTTGCAATGTTGCCATGAGATGAGTAGAACTAATACATGGATTTAAAGACTGCTGCACCTATATGGAAAGAAAACGCAGAGATGTGGGGCAAGTACACATGTTGCAAGAAGATTGGTCAGAAAATTGACCAAACCCTGCCAATACATCCCAGCACATTTGACTCAGCTTCTGTCGTATGCAGAGTCATCATTATGGATTTAGCAGAGCTTGTGCCTGGAGGAAAGACGCCTCTGAATTATCAAGGACACTTCCCAAGGCTTTCACAGGATCTCCCCACCTCAGAGATATCAAGAAAATTATGCATTAACAAGACAACTGTAGCAGAAAAAAAAATGCCCTAAAGACCTTATAATGATCAAATTGCAATTAATATTTTCCAGGATTTCTGAGTCTCACACTGAGTTACACTGGTGAGGAGGGAAAACTGGTGCTTCTTCACTGCACCTATGTTTTGTAGGGCTGTGCCAAGCCCTGGTGTAGTGAACATAAATGATCCCAGTCCCAAGCAGAAACACATCCTTGTATCTCAGTGATCAGGAACCATGAATTTAGTCAGCTCATCTCTGAACACACAAACACAACAGCCCTTGACCTGAGCCTCATCCCCCTTGTCTTTCAGATGAGCTGGAAGAATCGAGAAGGACCCCATCTCCTCTCTGTGCAGGTGGGATTTCCAAGCTGCTTTTTGCTTCCTTGTGGGTAGGCTGCTGCAAAGCACTCGGTGCACACTCCCTTGGACATTAAAAATACAGCTACAGCCCCAACTCTGCAAGGCAAAGAAATATCCAGATGTCAAATCTGCAAAAGGTTTGTGAGTATGGGGCCTAAATGGGGCAGAAATTCCCTGTTGGCAGTGTCACAGCTTAGGTTTTGGGGTTGGGTGGGAGGGTAACCTGTGCTTTTTTTTTCTTTCTTTGTGTCCAGGAACAGCTCCACTGCTGAGAGGACATAGCCCTGGCCCTGACTCCTGGTTTTGTAGATATTAGATGGAGGTTTGCTGCAGCCCTTGACTCAAGCAATTAATCATGCTCCTTAAACATTGTTGACAGAGGCTTGTTTCTCATTAAACCACCTGAAAGCAGATCTCCTGACAGTCCCAAGAGGAAAATAAAGAAGAAAGGTATTTTTTTCCAGGCACAGTTCAAAGGCAACAAAACTAAGAACTGCTGAAACAGAAACAATCACCATTATTTTATTTTATTTTATTTTATTTTATTTTATTTTATTTTATTTTATTTTATTTTATTTTATTTTATTTTATTTTATTTTATTTTATTTTATTTTATTTTATTTTATTTATTTTATTATTTTTTTCCGCATCCTGAGATAAATTCCCCAGGCGATGTCTTACTGAGCGAAAGCAGCATGGCTGTCTGCTGAGACACTAGTCTGCTGTTGCATGCCTTCCACATGGGGTGACAGGAGGTAGCTTGAGAACTGGTAAATTAGTGAGGAAAAAAACTTACTCTAATCTCCAGAGATGTAGGTGGGCATTCACACCTGGAGTACTGGGTCCAGTTCTGGGCTCCCCTGTGAGAGAGAGACATGGACACACTGGAGAAAGTCCAGCAAAGGACCACAGAGGTGATGAAGAGACTGGAGCAATGTTCCTATGGAGAGGCTGAGAGAGCTGGGACCATTCAGACTGGAAAAGAGGAGCTCAGGGTGGATCTTTTCAGTGCATACGTAAATTCTCTGAGGAAGGGTGAAAAGAGGAGAGTCAGGCTCTTTAGAGTAGTGCCCGGTGACAGGGCAAGAGACAATGGCCATGAACTGTAACACAGGAATTTCTTCCTGAACATCAGGAAGCAATTCTCTGCTGTGCAGGTGGCTGAGCACTGGAACAGTTTGCCCAGAGAGGCTGTGGAGTCTATCTCCTTGGAAATCTTCAAAGCCATTTGGAGACAGTCATGGGCAATATGCCCTAGGTGGCTCTGCCAGGGCAGGGAGGTCAGACCAGGTGACTTCCTGAGGTCCTTTCCAACCTCAGCCATTCCGTGATTCTGTGATGAATTCACTGAGGTCAGAGATACAGTTAAAAGCTTACACTGACATAATCAGGACTCTAGTCCCACAGCTGCACAGTGAAATATGTTCAGACAAATGAAATATGTTCAGACAAGCAAATACAGTGTAGTTAGAATTTGATTAATAGATAAATATATAGAGCAATGCATCTGAATTCTCGTGTCCCCTCTCAGCCAGCAGGACCAGCTGACCCCGTGCAATACTGATCTGAATTACCAGAATGGAGAATAATGCAGTCAGAAGTGTCAACTCTCTTCTGCAAGTAACAGGTTAAAACCCTTGCAGCTGGTGGAGTTGCTGATGTTGGCTGCAAGCCCACTTTTTTCTATTTTTTTGTTTGTTTATATGTATTCCCTCTATGTAAGTTAAACTGCACCTGATTTTGTGAAATGACACAGCTGCACTTCCTCCATCTGGACTTTGAATTCATTGTTTCCCAGAGTGTGGGGAAACATGCTTATCTGTGTGCTTCCTGAAAAATTACTGCAATCTAACATGCCAAAAAGCTAGGCTGTGATAGAAGAGTCCTGGGAAATCCATGCAGCAAGCATGTCCCAGAAGAATTTCTGGCTATCAGCTCTTTGGTGGCCTTGGCAATTCTATTACAACTTTCTTGGGGCCTTGGTTTTCTAGCATACAGCAAGTATGCTACATCATACAGTGTCTTCATTCTTGGAAAGGGTTGGCTGCTCAGCCATGTGATGAAAGCAATCTGCACTCCAAGACTGACCACAGGTGCAGCTGAAAACTTCATCTTTGTATGGTTTAGTACATAGCACATTTACTACATCTCATCGACTTCCACCTCTAAAACAAATGATCCTGGTTTGCTCCTGCAGGTGCAACTAGTTCACCCCTGCAGCAAGATCTCTGTGTAACTGCAACCTGAGGTGGGATTGATCACAGCTCCAACTTCATGCAGGGAGCGTATGCAGGTGGTGTGAATACCATCACATTGCAAATGACCACAGCAGGTCAGGAACACCTCCCTTCCCTGTCCTGCTGCAGACACAGAAAACATGAGCTCCCTGTTTTCCTTCTACCATGCAGATGATTGAATGAGGCCCCAGAACTAAACTACTTTCCCATCCTTCTCCCTTGCTTACGTCTTTGATCCACTTGGGCTTGGAGAGGAGAGGGGAGCACCTATGTTGGCCAGGCTCCATTGAATCTTCAAAGTTTGCCATTTGCTTTTGTATTCCAAATCATTTTTCCTGGTTGTCAACAGGGAAAGTAGCTCAGATCCCAGTACAGGAATATCAAAAGAAGGAGTGACATTTAAGAAACTGATCATAATGGTTACATCATCCTCAGATGAGACAGGTGCCAGACATGTCCCTCTCAGACAGTGCCCTTTCATTAAGCAAGGCTGAAAAAAACAAACCTCCACCACCACCACCACCAACAACAAAAAAACACTTTCATGGTTAATGAGAAAAAGCATGTTGAAAATATCAAATAATACATCATCTCAAGTCACTGCAGCCCTGACTGACATCCTGCTCTTTATACCCAGAAAGATAAGAGGTAGTCCGATTTTCCAAGAAATTTTATTAATTGCTCTCAGTCTGTCAGAAAGCTCATTATTTCCTCTCTGCTGTTGTTTACAAAGCAGCTGTATCCACTCCTACAGCCTGCTCTTAAATCGCCAGCTAAGAACAAAGCAGATCCCAAATGCTGGAGACTTTGGCAGCATGCCCTTGACCCCTAACATCATACACCAATGCTCACATGCTTGGGGGTATCTCCCAGCTAACTCCCAGTGTAGAAGGCACACACCATGGCAGATGGAATCTCCAAATTTCTCCCCAAATGATGTCTTGACACTCAGCTTGCAGGATTTGGCATTCTCTCTGCTGCATGGTGCTGGATTCATCTTTCAGACTCTGCCTTTCTGAACCAGACCTGGCAGCACTAGCCCAATGCTCTGTGCTCTTTGAGAAGGAAGCACCTTGCACACTGCCTGTCTGGTTATTAAATAACAGAATTACAACCCCTTCTGCCAGCTCCAGATGGGAGCTAGCAATCTCAATGCAGCTTCTGAGAGGCAGCCTCTCTGAGGTCAGTGAAGGAACAAAATGCCCGTGCCCTCTTGGTCACTGCTGCAGGTTACACACCATGTGTTCTGGCAGTGGTTTGTGCACCACGAGTGCTTCTGTCCCCGGTAAATAAAGGAACACCTGTGTGTCTGGCTCGCACCTTTCCCAAATGCTCATAACAGCGTTTGGCTTGAGCCCATTGAAGCCAATGCAAGTCTTCCAATTTCTTTCAATGGACTTCTAAAAAGCTTGCAAAATAAATAAATAAATAAATAAATAAATAGAGTAACCTCAAACTACACACCACTGCAAGTGAAAGAACTTGAAATTCAATCCTCTAAATTTTTAAAAAATTATTAGCAGGATTTAAATTATAAAAAAGAGATACAAATTACTTTGAGAATATATCACAGGTTTGTGTGCAAAAATACCTAGTAAGATCACAGGTTTTCAGCATGAAATTCTGTGTTAGCTAGGACTTTATTCTGTAGCTTTGATAAACAGCTGACACAATGTGGACTGATGTTTATCGTGCTTCAGATCCTCAATTGCCTCAGGTATTATTTCTAGACAGCATGTGAAGCCAAGGCTTGTGTTCTCCAGTCCAAGAAGAATATTTTAAGCAAAAATATTTCAGCCCATCTCCTGAACCTACAGCCTGCAGAAGATCGGCTACATTGAAGATGAAACAAAAATACTCCAGAGAAGCAAAATTCCCTTTCAGTGTTGTGCTTAAGGCAACACAGTACCTACTATCTTTATTCAGAGAGCAATAACTGTATAGTAAAAAAGCAGGGTAAAGAACAGTGACTACTAGAATAGTAGTGATAGAAAGTGATTCTGTGTAATTTCATGGTATCTGTTGTGGTTTAGCCCTGACAGGCAGCTGAGCACCACAGCCACTCACTCACCCTCCCTAGGTGGGATGGCGGAGGGAATCAGAAAGGTGTAAGAACTCATGGGTTGAGATTAAGGCAGATTACTAGCTAAAGCAAAAGCCACGTGCTCAAGCAAAGCAAAACAGTGAATTAATTTGCTAGTTCTGATCAGCAGACAGGTGTTCAGCCAATTCCAGGAAAGCAGGGCTCATCATCCAGAACTCCTTGTTGGGAAGAACCATCACTCCAAACATAACCTCCTTCCTCCTTCTTTCCCACAGCTTTTGTTGCTGACCACGACATCACAAGGTACAGGACATCCCTTTGGCCCGCTTGGGCCAGCTGTCCTGGCTGTGTCCCCTCCCAGCTCTTTGCACACCTTCACTGGTAGAGCTGTCAGAGAAGCAGAAAATTCCTTGGTTTTGTGTAAGTACTGCTCTGCAACAACTAAAACATCAGTATGTTATCATCACTATTTTAATCAAAAATCCAAAACACAACATCATATGAACCTCTGCAAAGAAAATTCACTCTATACAAGACAAAACCATTACAGTATCCACTCTTTTGTCCATACCACTTACATCAGGTCCCATGCTTTCCAATACTCTCTCATTAATCACCTCCCTTCCATTCATACACAGGTATCATTCTCTTAGTCTATGGACCACCCCTATGATATGCCCTTAAAATTTTCATAAAATGTCTTCTGAGTTCTTTCAGTCCATGACTTGGATTCTACCTGTTGTGGTGGCCACTCAGGACAGGAGAGGTGGTGTGCTGCATGGAGTTACTGGGCACCAAGGCCAGCTCAAGTTGGTTCACTGTTGCACTTGCACTGCTTCTTGTGAGACATCCTCCATTGGTTTGAGTGGTTCCTGCTACAGGACTTCCTATAACATGTGACTCATATTGGGTTGAATGGGTTACAACAATTTTAAGGTATATCCATCACAATCTCCACCCTTGGTCCCCTCCGACCAGGCTACAGGGTTCCACGTTGCAATGAACTCCTCCCTTTGCCCCTTGCCTGGCTAGCAGCAGAGGTTTCCTCCTATAGCGTTCCCTATAAAATGCAGCTCAAATCATGGGTTAGAGCAGTTTGAAGGCATATCTACTACAATCTCTACCCTTTGTGCCTTTGGACCAAGCCATAGGGGTTGACATTGCAATGAACACCACTCCTCGCCCCTGCTCCAGCCTTAGTTTGTCCACTGTCCACAGCCCCTTAGAGGTGCACCTGCTCTGGCACGACCTTACCCAGGAGCCACAGGCTCTTCAGAGGCCTACCCGCTGCATCATGGCCTTGTCCACAGCCACAGGTCAAGGTGTACCTGCTCTGGCATGGTGACATGGGACCTTTAGGGGTCCCTTCAGACACCTCCTGTGTTGTGCTCTCACCCACGGCCACAGACACTATGAGGTGCCTTTTGTCATGGCTTTATCCACAGGCATGGACACTGCAAGGTGCACCTGCTGTGGCACGGACATCTCCACAGCCACAGATGCTTCAAGCTGCACTTGCTCCACTGGGGCTTCTCCATGGCCAGAGATGCTTTGGGGTGTACATCTCCCACGTGGGTTCACCCACAGGTCTCCACCCCTCTGACTCAAGTTCACTCTGAAGCCCCAGCCTGTCCAGTAGGGCCACACAGGGACAGCAGTGATGCCCTGGCCATCTGCCAGCCTGGGCACATGGTCACAGCTGTTATCAAAATGTTCCCAGGCACAGCAAAGCAAGATCATAAGCAAATGGCAGAGGCAAAAGCAGCCACTACAAGCACTGGACAATAGCATAAAAAGGGAAACAGGCATTGTGACAAGCACGGGAGCCTGCCAATTAGCAGCTCAATGACTGTAGCATATATAAATTTGGTCTAGCACACTGCACATTGCAATCTAATCTGTCATCACCTCAAACCCTTTGTGTCCCATGTTGGGCACCAAAAGGGCTGTTGTGGTTTAGCCCTGGCAGACAGCTGAGCACCACAGCTGCTCCCTTGCCCTCCCCAGGTGGGATGGGGGAAGAGATTTGGAAAGATAAAAGTGCAAGAACTTGTGGGTTGAGATAAGGTCAGTTTACTAGGTAAAACAAAAGCTGCACATGCAAGCAAAGCAAAACAAGGAATCCATTCACTGTTTCCCATCAGCAGGCAGGTGTTCAGCCACTTCCAGGGAAGTAGAGCTCACCACATGTAACTTTTTTGGGGAAGACAAACACAAGGACTCCAAACATCCTCCTATTTCTCCTTCTTTACCCAGCTTTTATTGCCCAGCATGATACCATGTGGCATGGGACACCCCTCTGGCTCCGTAGGGCCAGCTGTCCTGGCAGTGTCCCCTCCCAGCTCCTTATGCACCCCCAGCCTCCTTGCTGGCAGGGTAGCATGAGGAGCTGAAAAGTCCTTGGCTTAGCATAAGCACCACTCAGGAACAACTAAAACATCGGTGTGTTATCACCACTGTTTTATCAAAACACAGCGTCATATGAACTTCTACAAAGAAAATTAACTCAATCTCAGCCAAAGCCACAATAGCATAGAATTTGGAAATAAAATACAAATTTTCTGTTCACAGCAATAAATCCTGGTTATATGCCTTCTAACAGACCAGAATGAAGGTGGTGGTGAAACCCAAATTGTATGCCAAGACAGTAGCAGAACAATGGAGACAATAAAGCTTGTATAGACTGGTAGACAGGGTGGGACAAGATAGATGCAATAGTAATTTCTACAATATCAGAGGGTAATTTAAGTTGAAGGAAATCTCTAGAAGTGTTTGGCCCAACCGTTTTCTCAAATCAGGATTACTTCAACATTAAATTGGGTTGCTAGGGTTCTTGGTGAGTCACATTTTAGAAAACTTCCAAGGATGGAGCTGCCACAGCCTCTCTGCACATGTCCTGGCTTGTGTTCCCTCCCACCCCAACATAGTGGAAAACTCTTTCTTCAAATACAGTAGGATTTGTCCTGCTGCTGGATCCCCCAGAGCCCAGCTCTAGCATCATTCCAGCCCAGAGGCAAGAATTTACATTCATCATTGCTGACAAATACCCACTCAATTTGGTTTCAAGAGTGATAGGAGAGGCAATACTGAACACTTTGCTAAAGAAGTCAAGTAATATGTTCAGTAAGAAGTTGCTAGAAAAATAAATTGAAGCATAAGATGCAAAACATAAATTTCTGTCCCTCTCCTGTTCTATAAAGTTTTAGCACTAAACAGGCTTTGACGTTGAAGATGCAAATCACCTTAACAGTATCCAAACTTGGTTTCAAGAAATTAGCTCAGATACCAGAAACATCTTAGACACAGCTGTATGGCACACACTAGAGGTAATTTTCCCTGCCAAGGAGTTTAACATATGCAGAGCCTAAGGTTGTCACAGCTACATTTTGTATAGTGTCCAAGCTAGTTGATTTATATTTAGCTGAAGGCTCTTAATAGCGTTGGTTGGTGTAGCCGTAATCCATTAACTGTGTAGCCATAATCCATTAACCTTCAGATAGAAAAGACTATTAGACTATTCAGATAAAAAAGACTATTTCAAGAATAATTTGAAATTACAGTAAGACAGACAACTGAGGACATCAGAAAGGGAAAAAGGTATGTGGGGAAGGTGATCTAATAAGGAACTGTAGGAAAAATTTCATTTAAATGATGTAAAAGCATAGCAACATTTTGCTGTGTATTAGTAAAAAATAAAAAATAAAAAAAAATAAACTCTTAACAGAAAAAGATGGGAAATGGTTGTAAGATTAGCCAGCAACATAAGGATGCACATAGTTAAGGAGTAGGGACTGGGGGGAAAAAGGGATTTAGGCATCTACCTAAAACTAAGAAAGTATCTAAATTGAAATCAAGTAGCTGGTAACCAAATACACGTTTAGAAACTACCTATATAAGGAAAGTCAGAAGTCCAATGTTAGGAAAGTATGTTCTAGGGGAAAGTATTCTACTTGTTTAAGGAGAGCATGTAGTTAAATCTACATGTACGTAAAGAAACTGCACAGGTTTCATTCAAATGTTTTGAATTTCATCACAAATCTGGGGACACTCCTGCTCGATGGTACATTTAATTTCCCAGTGACATAGAAGGTGAGTTAATACCTTCAGTCCATTTCAGTCCTTCCTATTTAAAAGGTTATCTATGTTTAATTTTGTTTTATTCATTTAATCAAAAACTATTCAACCGTTTCTGTTGATTTTTCAGCTTTCTCTAAAAGATTTATTTTTTCATATTATGGATTAGATTGTACTTTTCATTCTGCAGAAAAAGTTTTCTAAATCTAAGTAAGAACAAGCAAAGCTCTCATTAGCAACAAGAAAAACAGAAATAAATCTAGACTCATTCAAAAAGCAGGCTGTAATCTTTTCTAATTATTTCCATAACCTTAAGGAAGCCACATTTCCCAGGAGAGCATCTGAGATAATCCTTGAATATTAAGAAATGAGCGGAAAATGCAGCAGATCTAGCAGGCAAATTGGAAAGAGAAAGAGAGGATTGAGCACCTGGTAAAGAGATATGCTTCAGCATTCATTAGATTGGCTGTTTTTTCCCAAAATCTGGGAAAAAAATCTGTCACTTTTCATTGATCATACAGATGATTCAGAGAGTTTTACACTGCAAATAATTTTACTTCAAAAATAAGAATTTCAAGTACCTGATTGTTACAAGAGCAGAAGACTGGAGTATGAAATTTTGCCAAAAGTGCTTAGAAATTCATTTTTAAAATAGGATCCAGGATGAGAATCGTGCCATGGAAATATTTTATTTAATAGCTCTCAGCAAGTTAATATCCTTGTGATTGCCTTCTACCTCTTTAGATGAAAATGTCCAATTTTATCTTAAAACTAGGAGTTGCAGCAACATATTTTCTTATCAATAAAACTGGACATTTGTCCCCTTAAAACAGGAAGCTCTTGGCCTTCTACAAAATTTCACTTGGAAACATTGCAAAGATGTTTCTTCCACTGTAGAGAATGTGTGCAGTTCTGAGATGCCAATTTTTCTTTTTCAACAAAATGCCCTTAGAAAACACTGGGAGCATTTTTTCACATTTCATTTTCAACCAGCTGTGGTCCCAACACAACCAGCTCTTCACAAATCAGCCATAGCTACTCCAGAGCACTGCATTGCCACTTCCTAATGGTTCAAATATGCAAGTTCGAGTTATGGTGTTTTTGTTGTTGTTGTTTTCCCAGTGGATAGCTTATAGATTTTTTCCTTCTACATGCTTTTGGATGAGGCTTCAAAAATTGGAAACCGTCCATCTCCCAATGAAAAGTCAGGGGGAGAACAGGAACAGTGGTGGGAGAGCAGATATCCATCACCACATCTACCTCTCTCTCTGTAGTGTGCTGTTCCTACGAGTTCCTATTTTCACAAATAACAGTCCCTATGAAACCTAGAGCATTTCCTGAAGCACTGGTAGATGATTGGGCATTGCTCCCTCACTGTCCGGCAAAGAGGAAACAATTTAATGATCTCAAAGCCCTGCTATAGCAATAGAACAAAACTCAGTGAGCAGAGGGAGAGGAATAAGGTTTGGAAATGATGTTTTGGTGTGCCTTTTGAGCTTAGCAATACCCCACAGATGTCAGTAAAACAGCAAGTCACCTAAACTTTAGATGCACAAGCACATGTATAAGCTTCCTCTTCTGTCTTTGATTGCATAATTTATGTATGCATATAAATGCCCCTAAAAGCTTTATGTTTGAGCATTTTAGGCTATCATTAAATGCTATTCTTCAACTTTAATCTATTTCACAGGTGAATTGGCTCTTCTGAATTCCTGAATTTTGTAGGAAGAGGTAGGGCAGCTTTTGTCCTTAGTTATAGCATTTTCTTGTGAAATGATGACCCAGATAGATGCTGATTCTTAGTCTTTTTTTTTTTTTTTTCCTTTAATCTCTATTTCAGCATGCAGAGGGGCATCAATTGTTGTATACCAGTAATTCATTTTACCTGAAAAGTTGTCAAGCACAAATTTAGGTGGATAGTTGGATAGTTCTCTCTTCCTTTGTTTCTTTCCCTCCCCACCCCTCCCCAAAAAACAAACAAACAAACAAAAAAAACCACCACACTGATGCAGACGCATATTAACTGCAAGTAGAAAGCACAAATGACACTACATACTCCACAGCATCTGCTCAGGCCTTAATTAATCCAACCTTCATGTGGTACCCATGGCAACGATGCTTAACAGACTCTCCTGACTTGGAATATTCAATAGAGAATCTTACACTACATATTTTATTCAAATTATGGCCATCAAATTACTTCTGTGTTAGCAACGTAGTGTTGGTGTTGATGGGAACAGAATGAGTCCTTGTTCTACTTGACCCTCGTGCATTACCTCATTAAAATGTATAATGGCGTTCAAAGCTAAGTCACATGAAAGCAGACATACTCTTTTTCAAAGCCTAGAAAGAAGCCCATTACCACTTTTTTTTATGTTTTAAAGAATATCTTGGTGTTCAGAAAAATGAATAGGATATTTTTCAACCCTACTCCTGCAACTGCTATCATAAAGTCAATAATGAAAATATCAATAGGAAAAAAAGGTATTTCCTTGGTGTATTTCCTATCTCTCCAGTCCTGGTATCTTATCAGCCTAGTTTCCAAGTATGTGTTTTGGCAACATCGCACTCCTCATTATTTAAGCCTCAAGGGATGCTGGAATAACAGTGACTGTTAGAGCTAAAGGAAGAGTTGCGTATTTTGATGATTGGTTTGGCAAAGGAAGACCCATTCTCAACTGAGATGTGGCCAAAGCCACATCCTCTCTAGCTATGTTGAGCAAGGCACCAGGCTGGATATCTCCACCACGATGCTATTGGACTGCTCTGCCAGCCAGACCTCAGGACTCTTCTTTCTGGGAGTGAAAAGCTCATATCAGTCCCCTGGTGAAGGCAGTCCTGATGGCCAAGGGCCAAGAGTGACCCATTGCCAACCCAACCTCTCCCATAAAAAACAGAAACCCAAACAGCAGGATATTTGGATAAAAACACTTAGGCCAACACCACAGAGGGAAACACGAGCTGTCCCTGATGTTTTCCACCCTGCTCATTCCCAGAAAGCTGCCTCCTCAGGGACAGAAGTAGCATGGGGCCCTCCAATAGCAGAGGAATGAGGAGCCCTTCAAACTGAGACCAGGCTCCATTAGTGGGGCTGGAGCAGGGTGCTGCATGGGGTCATAACCACACTTGGCAGTTTTTGTCACATAACAACAACCATGTACTCACAAAATTATGCCCATGGAAAAGAAGGAAGGAAGGAAGGAAGGAAGGAAGGAAGGAAGGAAGGAAGGAAGGAAGGAAGGAAGGAAGGAAGGAAGGAAGGAAGGAAGGAAGGAAGGAAGGAAGGAAGGAAGGAAGGAAGGAAGGAATCAGACAAGTGATTTTAGAAGGATCTCAGGTAAAATGAGAAGAAGGCAGCAGGAGCAGGTGGCTTCAGGCCACAACTGTGCACCAGTGTCAACTGTATGGAGGGCACATAGGCTTGGAAAACCTCTGTAAATTTGCATCTCATAAACTGCTGTATCTTTCCTCTGGGTATTAAATTAAAACTTTAAACACAGACAGCATACACACAGAGTTTAAAAAGATGATTTTGCTATTGTACATAGACAGCTAAGTTGCTCTGAAGGTATGTACAGACTAAATGTTAATCTGAGTGCAAGGATAATCTAATTATTGTTTCCTTTTGATGTAAGAGAAACAATGTTTACTGAGTAAATTATGGACCTCTAAAGGTAAAATTTGCTTTGAAGATTAAACAAGACACATGTTGTTAGTTATTATAACCATACTTGACCCCTATTGCTTTGTAAAAATTGAAATGAATTTTGAGCTTTCACAGAGATGTTGCATTTCAGACAGCATTTTACTGCTTCATATCCTTGTCAAATGCCTTTAAACAGTGACTGAATAGGCAATATAACAGAGAACCTGTTTATGTGATGTGTGCAATGCACAGCTACTCTGTAGTACAAAAAAATACGGTCTTCCTCCTCCCCCTATTTTAGCATGGAGGAGACTCATGTGGCATGGAGAATCCATCTTCAGCATTGCAGCTGCGGGCCAAGCTCACAGGCCAGCTCACTTGGTAGAGGCCTTGGGTAGAGAAGCCTAGACCTGATGCCTGCTGGAAAGGGCCCAGAGCATCCAGATTTTGTGCCAGGAGGGTGATCACAGCGTAGGACTGGACCTAGGGGCAAACCTGGCACCTCCAGGACAGTTTAGCAGCTCTGGTGGGACAAGACAGTGCAATCTCACACCCCTCCTCTGACAGTTAATGAACTGCAAAAGCTTCCACAGAAAAAGATGATCCTTCCTGCTACCTGGCCGTGAAATCCTGAGGTGTATCACACCCAGTCCACCATGTTCAGCTTCATTTCCAACACTGACTTAGTCTAGAGCTACCCCATACTTTAACTATATACTAAATACCAACTAACAAAACCCCCAATTAAACCCAATTAAATAATAACAAATTATTGTTATAAGGTAATTTCATGGAATTCCTTTATGATATTTTTTTTTATCAGTAACTTCCTGAACACTATACAGAAGGATCTGTTGCCACCATTTCTTTCAATGTATTATTTCCTTGACTACTTATTTTTGAGTCTCTGTCACTTTGACTGACATTACATAATGTAAGTTTGAAAAACATCACATTGAGTGGAGCAGTTTATCTGAGTCTTTCAAGTTTTGATTCAGGTCTGCATGTTCCAAATATCTGAAGGTCTTTGGTTCTCTTTTATGTTCAGGCCTATCTCTGTAATTACCCCAGAATCGCTGACAGAAGTAGCAGAAATAATAGGTTGGAAACATCTGAGCAATGTTTAGGGAAATGTTTCTGCTTATCAGAAGGCAATTGGGAAATTAAGTGGTGAACACTAATTGAGTTACATTTAATTGAAATTATAGATGGAAGGACTGAATTCTGGGGAATTTCAGTTGCTCAGATGTTCTGAGTTCCAAATTTACCAGAAGGAAGAATATTTTGAGTTTGGTATCTGTAAACCGTGCTGTTTTAGGCATGTTCAGAATATCTGAGAAGTATTTTGAAGCCCCAGTCATCTCATTGGGCCTTTTGTTTGTAGGACTACAATGCAGTCCTGCCTGAGGGACAAGCAAAAGTGACTAAGCCCTTGCAAATAAATTAAACTGCTTTGCCTCTCTTTGGCGACCTCCCACAATGCTGATATATTGTCTTTGAAAGTTGTTATCCTGATCTTTTGAAGAGTTATGCTATAAATAGAATTGAAACAGCTGGAGTTAGAATTAGAAATTGAGTCACTTCTACTGTGCAAACCAAAACTTCCAATAAAACAGCTGAGGAGTGTTACCATTTGTCAATAATTACTTCATATTGTGAAATACCCTTTAGCACTCAGCATTCAGTTTTACATACCAACAGTGGTATTCCGTGCTGCAAGCCACCTTTCACAACCCGTATACAAACAGCCAAACTCAGTGTATGTACCAGAGAGATGACAGCCAAACAGGTGGGAGACCTGTCCAATTCATGGTCTCCTCTGGGGCCCTGTCACTCTGCTGTGAAGCAAATCAGGGTTGAGTGTGCCTGACTTGGTGGTGTTGGCTTCAGATGAATGGCTAGTTCCTCCCTCAACTAGGTTTTTGGATTACCAACATGCCAACTGTCAGCCCTGTGACATCCCCAGGGCTGGAACTTTTCCCTCCACATCCACTGTTTCCATTATGGAGCAGATGAACATACCTTGTAGCTCATCTGTAACACTGATGATCACCTTTAGTTTCTCAGGGAGTTTGTTCCCCATCTGTGGATCAGCCACATGCAAGGTTTGCTTCATGTACCAGTGACTTTCACCTTGTGGTAAAAATTACCACAGTTCCAGAAGTAGAAAACCATCAGTCATGTGATGTATGATGAACCACCCTGGAGTTTTAGGTATTTACTTAGGATTTAAAATGAAAGAAACTCACCTAGATAACCCTTTGTACAGGAAGCCTAGGCAGCAACTGGAAGGTAGTCTGATGTGCTGAAGAAATGTGCCACAGCACTCAACAACAGCAATGTGGTTTCCTGTACTCTAATGACTTACTGCCCAGAAATTTTGTGTGGATGTAGTTTATAACATATACAAGATAGATATCAAAGTAGATATCAAATGAGGGCTAGCTGAAGCTGGGGCATTATTTCCATGGTGGGACAGTCTGCTAACAATCCAGAAGAAGGAAGGGAATCTCACTCATAAATAAAGCTATGTGCAAACTTTTGTCCATAGAGCATCTAAAAGCACTCCCAGATCTCAAAGTAAGTAATGGAGTTGATGTGTATTTCACATGAGTCACTTCTCAGCTTTGGAGTGTCAAAGTCCTTCCTTTGTTTGCAGCATTGCTGCTGTCCAGCCTTCATTGAGATATGAGCTGTTTCAGTATTACTCCAGAATCAGGCACTTGGAGATAATTTTATGAAGTCCAGGCCACATTGTCAACTCACCCAGTGGCTGTACACATGTTTTAAATCAGACCATGGCTGGTCACATGGGAGTCTGCAAAAGAAAGCACCATCAGCAGAGAGGCAATTTGACTCCCTCTGATGTTCTCATTTCTACTGACAATTTCAGTACATTACTCTGAAACCCTGCTCCTTACACATAGGGGGCATCAGTAACGCATAGTAAACAGCATCAAAAGCTGCAGAGAGGCCCCAGAGGGTGAAAATGGTTATCCTCCACTGACTGAAAATAGGAGACCCTCAGTAACTGCTCTGAAAGCTATTTCTGTCCTCTTGGCTGCCTTTGTATTTAGATTGTGCTTGACTGAAGATATTTGCTTCAATTAGGTGTTTCTAACCTGCCCATAACAACCCCTTCAGCATTGCTAGGACAACTGTGTGCTGATAGGAGAAAAGGCAAAATTGACTTCAGGTCTGACATTATTTAACTTCAATGAGGAGTGACACCATTTATTTTTTTTTTCCACTAATGAAGAGGAGCAGAAGTAGATCTACAGCTTTATCTGAATGTGCTTGAGGGGCTGGCTGAACCCACAGTCCTGTCATTGCACTCACTTAGGAGGGCAGGGGATTAGTGCTGTCCTGACAAGCTGTCTTCAGTTCATGGGATAATTCATTGTGCAGGGCTTTGTGGTGAGCAGTGGTACCCTGGGAGGGTGAAAGGCTCCCACCTCTGCATAATTCCTGTAGTCATGATTTGGTGATTTTATAGTAAGTTGGTAGGAAAGTTTCTTTGTTTCTGCTAAACAGCCTCTATAGGTGAAATTGTTTCTGCTTGTATGCCTCACTGTCACTTTTGCAGATATCTGATTCTCATTCCATCTGGCACTGGTTTTCAGAAACATGGCATGTAACCAGTTCTCAGATTATCAGGCTCACAAACAATAAGCAGTGCAATAATTGCTGATGTATGTTTTGTGTGTGTGGTTTTGCTTTATTATTTTTTTCCAAGTGGAAAAGCTTGTTCCATAAAGGAGTTTAGAAAACATCCCACAGGTAAGGGACACTCTTCCTGCATTCTCTACACCCAGAGTGCCTTTTTCATTTTTCTTTTCTCTCGTCTCAGTTTCTTCCTGTAGTATTTTGAACCCCAGCCTCAGAACTCGGTGGGACCTGCAGACTTCCCTGGGACAGAGACCTTGTGTGTAAGGGATGGGAATGTTTTTACCAGAGACTGAGTCTGAGTCAACTGGGAGAAGAGGAAGACACTTCTTCACAGCTGAATTTGGGAGCCATCTACTGACCTGGATAGAGCTGCCACCAATACTACTCTACATGTCAGTGAAAAACGTTGACATTCCCAGATGACATGCTTAGTGCATTTCACCACCATGGTGCACAGAAGAACTGCAAATTCCTCCATCATCCTCTGAGTCTTTGGTGATCACCTGATACCACAAAGCCTATCTATCTATTTTATGATGCATTTTTTGCAGAGCAAAGGGCTGTATTAATGAGAAAACTGGCAGGCAACTGCCAGTAAATTTACCCTTTGAGATTTCTCCTTTAAATTGAAGAAATGAAAATGTAGATTCACATCAGCCTGATAAAGGAATCCTTTATGATGAAATGATGATGAATTCAAGCCACTGAGTTTAAGACATCCTTATGGTCACATCTCAAAACTGGGCACCAGGTGAGACATGAAAACCTTTTTGGGGGTTGACATATAGTTGTCATGACTAAGATTACTGAGAATATTCACAACTTCTTCTGCGGTGCATCTAAATACAGGTCATTTGCCAGGGATAAGAAAACAACAAACACAACCATGTACCTTGGTAAAAAAGTCACAAAGTGACTGCTATTCAGTAACAGAAAGAGTAGACATCCAACCTCTTAAAGTATGCTGATGCCCCATAACCTGTGCTGTAACCTCAGATACGAACTGGGCACAGTAAAGGCTTTGCTCTGGAAGGATTTGGGGCTGGAATTCTTTTCAAACAAGATATTCATTAAAAGGTATCTGAGAAGTCATGTTATTTTCCCATTTGTCATCAAATACATATGGAGAACTGCCTCATCTGCAACTTTCTTTTGCATTCAGAATCCAATCAGTGACATTTCTAAGAATGTTACTAGCCACAGCACAGCCTCGCTTATTTTTACTGAATGAACAACTCTGTGAACATGATTTTACCAGTGTTACAGCACTTTACTGAAGAATCTACTCTGACTTAATTGAGATGCAGAGAAAAGTTTTACTAGTTTTGTTGTTGTTGTTATTTTTAACCTAAATGGATGGCATATAAATTAATGCAGCCCACAGGGCACAGTAAGTAAAATGATTCATGTTCCTTATGTGGTAAACATTAACAGATTATTATTATTTTTTTAATTATCCTTGTAAATAAACTTCGTGGAGTTTTGCTGAGAGCCTAATCTGTATTTAATTTAGTCATTTGAAATTACACCTGTGCATAGACAAGCTTTGTGAAAAGTCTCTAAAAAATGCAGCTGAGTGTGCTGTTTACCTTAACACTCTTAACAGCAGCCAAGTGAAGTGCTCACTCTATTCTGGCCTCATCTTGTAGATGATGGAATGCATAAGTCTAAGGCACCAAAAGTTTGAGCCCTTCATTACTTTTTTTTTTTTCTTTATCATCTTCATAGACTTGCTGTACAAAGTTTAGTTGAGATTTTCCATTAAAAATCTTCCAAAGCTGTTAGATATGGCAGCTTTACTAGCATGCAATGACATTAAGGAGAAAGTGCTGGACAAAGTCTAAGTATAGCGATGAAGAAACCCTACTTTGTTAAATGATGGAAGAATTCTAATAAAAACAAAAGGAACAAAGGGAAACACCCAGTGCAGTGGAGATTTACAGAGCAGCAACTGCTTCTTTTCATGTCAACACTGAAGTGAAGTGAATGACTAAATTCAATTTTGAGCTTTTAGAGTCAAGACGTCTTGACAAGCATAGCTAAAAAGAAAACACACAGGAGTTAAAAATAAATATAACAGGCCATACAAATATACCCACTTCAAAATAATATAATGAAGATGAGGGAAAGAAGTACTTCTAAATACATTTTTCTAATTAAAAAAATAAATAAATAGGAGGAATCGTTAATACATGCCTGATAAAGACAAAAACACAACCTGCTAAAATAGCTGTCTTAAAGGGACTGCATTTAAATTCTGAGTATTAACAAATGCCTGAATAATGGACAGAGTTCAGGGGTGCATAATACATCTTATTACAAAGAGCACCTGCCGAGACCATACTGGCCTATAGTATAAACATTTTCTACAATTAAAATACCTAAATCTAGAGACCACCTGTTTCCTGTCTTTGCCTTCCCCAAGTGCCTTACGTTTTACTGTAAACACAGGTGAGCAAAATAAGATGCTGCCTGATAGGGGACTTGAGGAATTTGCCCAACAGTTTAAGTCCTGGCTAGCCACTTTCTGACTCCCAGTGCCTCAATTAAAACTGATGAGAGAAGCAGAATCCTCTTCCTCTCCCATTTGCAAGAGACACTTACGTGGGAATTCCCACACCAGGTTGGGACAGCAACTATCCATCCAGCAGCCTGGATTTGACAGTAACCAGTACCAGATGTTGCAGCAAAGGCATAATAAAAAGCAGAGTGAGCAATTGTGGAGCAAACTTGTTAGTTTTTCCCAGTCTCCCACCAGTTGCTGGGCAATGTGCATATGCTGAGACATAATACATTCTAGGAACTGGGGTGGTTATTCAGAAATTTACCAAAAAGGTGTCCAGATGGCAATCCAGGTTCACTGCTGACTGGTAAAACAGTGAAGGTTTGGTCTGTAGGATCCCTATCAAGAGGCTGTACTCCCATTTTAATTGTAGTCTAATCGTGAAATTTAAAGCACATCAAACACTCTGAAATTCTAGAAAATTGTTTTTTTCCTCTTACATGAAGATGGCAAAGAAGTGCTGTCAGGTGAGCAGGAGTCTTGAAGGCTGGAAATAGAAACTGGAAAATACCTCTGCAGGCCCAATCTTTCCACAATGACATGGGAAAACAATACCAACAGGCAAGCAGCACCTACTTATCAAGAACATCAGTCACCCAGTTATTAGCCCAAGACACCAGCCAAAGAGACAGCCTGGTAATCCAGTGAGAAGCAACTTGGAAAGCACTGCTTTTTTGTTTTTAATATCCCCATTAGCCTACCAACCCTGGATGAGAAGCCTCCACAACGACCACCATCCAAACTTCTGCTCCTTGCAAAAGATTTTGCACAATGCAAAGCTTAGGGTAAAATGGAAACCCTACGATGCTTGGGGCACATCCAGAGTGCTCCTGCTGCACCACTGCAGGACACACCTACTCAAATAGGCATGGCTTTGGTTTTGCCAACCAAGGTGCCTGCAGCACAGCTTTGGTTGCACTGCACCAATGCAGGAGTTGGGCAAGGAGATTTTATGTTAATTTTTTTCCTTCTGT
Source organism: Aythya fuligula (assembly GCF_009819795.1). NCBI lineage: Eukaryota > Metazoa > Chordata > Aves > Anseriformes > Anatidae > Aythya > Aythya fuligula. The sequence continues at coordinate 27,180,462 of NC_045593.1, forward strand.
TTTCAAACTTCTTTGGAGGACGCAGCAATACATCAACATGACAGTTTTGCAGAAAGACGTAGAGCATTTAATTGATTCAATTAAAGTGTACAAAGATTACTTAAAGACAAAAAGGCATAAAACAGGTCCCAGTTGCTTACTGCCTAACAGCCTGATGATCCTGTAAACCTGAAAGCAGGAAGCTAGTTGGTTCCATGTAGAAAAGCAGCAAAGTTTCCAAAGGGATTGGTTAAATGAAAAACCTACGTTTTTTCCCCTCTGTGTTGTTCAATGAGGCTTCATCTGGTAAATTTTAATGTATAAGGGCACTTACTGACATGAGGTACAGTTCCAATACAATAGAAAATTGACTTACAGCATCTCTACACAGAACCTGGCAACAGTACCAAAATGATGATAAGGTCTGGGACCTGAAAAACACTTACTAGCAATTGTATTGAGACCACAATCACCCTCCTCTGAGCAACTTCTGAGCCAAGGGATAAGGAAAATGACCCAATAGTTAATGTACATAGCACATTTCAGGAGAAATTATAGCTATTATTATTACACTGCTCTCTTCTCATGTAATATCACAACTGTTAGAGGGTTGCTGATTCATACCCTGGAATCACAAATAGCAGGCCCAACTCTCTTAGTTTGCTCTTTTAAAAAGAGGGCTCATGAGAAAAGCAACAGTTGAATTCACAGCTCATAACGGTGTCTTTGCAATTCCAAAATGTTACATCTCCCCTGCTACCCACTTCTTGCAAAACACTTGAAATAGAATCATAAATTATTTTTTTTAAAGACTTCAAAATAACTTAATTGTTGTACACATAATTGGGAAAATCTTGCACTGAGTATTAAATACTATCCTTAGAGCCACTTGGTCATACAGAGAGCAACTACAGACATTTAGAAAAGCAAACACAAGTATATTTCTAAAGTGCTACAAAGATTAGGAAATGAGCCATCAGAGGTAAACAATTTTCTCCTCTCCTCTGTCTCCACTCTTCATGTCCTGCAGGCTCTCAGGCTGGTGGTTCGGCAGCAGTGCTTCAACCCGTGGTGTCTGGATGGATCCATGGCTCAGACTGCTTGTTTGGGGACCCTGGGTTTGTGAGGCATTTAGATCTGTAACACAAAAAAGAAGGACACGTGACAATACATCTTATTCCATACCCATGCAATCATTAAGAGCAAATTTTAACTTTTAATTAGCACTGTGCTGAAGTACCATGTCCTATCTTGTGTCTGTCTAAAAAGGAAAACATTTCTTACTATTGAGCTATACAAAAGCCTGGTGAGAGCTAGGTTGTCAAAATTTACAGAAATCTGTTCAAGTCTTTCCATTGCCATCCAAGGATCAGTGCCACTATTTTACAATAAAATACATGTTTACCCTTACTTTGCCAACCAGACACACACTAATGGAAAGGCATAAATGCTGTCAGAGTTGTGCTGGAGGGAAACGTACAGTACATAACTGGTACCTTTATTAGCAAGATAATCCAATTGTAAAATTAATACGGTTTCCATCATTACACAGAATTTTATTTGCAATTTTTCTTTTCGTGTATGCAAAAGAATCAAGTGAGCAAAGCCCAGGTAAAAGTCTACCGGACTTGCTCTTGCAGTATGTAATAGCTTTATAACCAGTCAGCTTTTTCTGCCAGTTTTATCTGTGCTTCTTTGGGCAAAACACCTACTCTATTCTTGTCTCAGTCTTTTAGCTGTGGAGATGGTACTTGTAACCAAATGCTACAAAATTACTTCACAAAGACTTTTCATTTGTTATCTTCCTAATTTTCTCCTGCAAGTGCAGTGAACCAGCCACTTTTTTTTTTTTTTCCCCAGCAGAGCTTCGAAGGCTGTTGCAATGATTTATGGGTTATTACAATAAATAGATAGATAGATAGATAGATAGATAGATAGGCTGTATTTTCTTTCCCAGTCCAATGTTTGTACCACTTTAGGACATCAGGAACCACACCACTGTAGTTGGCTCTTCTACATCTTTATTCCTTGAAATCAGCATTTGCCATAGAAACAAGATGCATGAGAAGGGAGCATGTATCATCATACTTGGTATGAAAAAAGCCTGCAATGGCCATGCTGCAATATTTGGTCCATTCCTTTTACTGCAATCTCAGCCCAACCAGCCCATACTACCTAAACAGGGTTAACACCTCTTTCTTACCTCTGGTAAAACTCCACAAGAAGCAGCAGAGGTTGGGACATCTGCCACAGTCACCACGGTTAACACCAGAAGCAAGCAATCCCAGCTCTGGGGGCCTTTGGGCTTTCTGTCATTCATTCATGCCACTTTGTGCCTGCCCTGGTCTCTGCCCCTTCTCACACGTGTGCAATGAAAATCAATTTTAAAGGATATACTTGGCATTTTACACACTGTCACTCTAAATGGTGGCAATTTACAATGTCACCTGCCCACAACTGGCACTTCTGTGATGCACACAGCTCTCACCAGTCTTGTTCATTGAGTTTACAGAAAAACAAGTTTCCTGGCACCCTGCAAAGCCCAGGCTCTCCGGTGTTTAGAGTGGTGGGAGAAGATTACAGGACAGGCATGTGGGAACATGTCATATCACTGCCTCTGCCTACAGCGTGTTCTCTGCTTTGATATTTACCCAGCTAAGGGGAGCAAACAGGCTTTGGTGTTTCACACCCGGTGCAAGCTGCAGGCACACTATACCCTCTGCTGAGATTTCAGGGTGGGTGCCAGGGCAAGGTATTTACGTACAAGCAGTGCTTGGTCATGCTGGGGTTGTAGTAAAATGATGTCCAAATTCCCTTTCTTTTACTCTTTTACACTGGATTTAAAGGATCAAGTTTTTGCCTCAGTTGAGATCCAGAATAAGTCTTGACTCTGGATTTGCAATATCTAACACAGAAGGATTGGACTCCCTTACTTGAACAGTCCTGCTCTGTTAGTTGACATTTGCATTTATTTCTTTGTAATAGCCGTATTAGAAAAAGATTATGATTTGCAGGCTCAGATTCAAGAAACCAGAAATACCCTACATCTGCTTGTCTTTATGCAAGCTGGAGAGTTTGCTTCTATTTATTCAGTAAAAAGAGTAAAAGGTCCTCAGCCTCTGAACACGTATGTTTCTGGGTAATTTTGTCCACATTAATATTCCTTTTAAGTCCTGCGAGTCCACTCATCTTGACAAAGTTATGTGCATAAGAATATCATACAGTAAGCACTTATTTGAAAGATCTGTTTCCAAAGTTTACGAAGTACATAATTGGAGAAGCCTAATTACAAATTTGAAGAAACCTAGAAAAGAAAGAGAAACACCTTACACAGTTATTTTCTACCATCAAAACTAAACAGTAATTGCTTCATCAATTAAAATAGTAGCTGTTTCCAAACCATTTCTCATTAACTGGTACAACACTAAGCAACAGATCTATGCAGTGAAAACTGACAGCATTCTGGAAAAACAAATCAGATGCTGTCACTGTTGAAATAAGTGATTTGCTGCTAGTTTAGCTGTTGTGTTTTTGTTGTTGTTTTGCTTTTTTTTTTTTTAATTTTTATTATTATTCTCTTTATTTATTCTCTAATCCTTTGCACCCTGAGAACCTGAGCCACAGGAGACCATCCAGGAGGCTCCAGCCCTGCCACCACTGGGGGTGACAGCAGTTTGACAAAGTAGGAAAGACCTGCTCAACCTGGCAGATGAAAGAAGGGGCTGGTTTTTGGGTGGCACTTAGCACAGCCTTTGCCCCACAGAAACACAGAACGTCCCTGGGCCGAGGTCCCCAGCCTGCCAGGTGCCCTGCTGGCAGCTGCCTGAATGGAGACCAGCCAGCCTTGCAGGAGCAGAGCAACGTGCTGGGGGACCAGCTGCTCAGTGACAGGGGGAAAAGAGGCTGGAGTCAGTGATAAGCCTCAGAAGGAGGGAGAGCAGGGAAAGGGGACTTGCTGTAGGGTGACCCAGGTGTCAGACAGCATGGGCTCGTCGTGCAGAGCAGTGCCAGCTGCCAAAAAGGCTTCCCTAGCTCCCCTGCAGCATGGGGCAGATGAGCTGCCCTTGGTCCCAGGCAGACAGCTCTTTAAAAATGCTCCTCCAAAAGAAGGAAGAGCCAGGCTTGAAAGCATCACCTGCTGGCTAGTGAAGAGTCTCAAGGACTAAGGATGCCCCAAAAAATAAAAGTATTAAAAAAAAATAATCAGGAAAACGAGCCATTTATCCTCAGAGTCCATGCAAACAGCAAGGCAGAGGACAGCAGGCAAAGGGAGCTACTGCTGGGAAGGGGCTGCCCAGAAACTCTCCAGCACTGTGCAGGCAGCTAGGCTGGCAGAGGCAGCACAGAGACACCCATGAACATTGCACCAGCTCCAGTCCCGGGCTCCTCTCTGCAGCGCTGTGACAGACAGTCAGGGCTCGGAAAGGATTTAGAGTTAGGTCAATAAGGACCATCTGCCTTTTTAAGAGCCTCCTCCGTCGCAATCTTAATTCCCCTGCCAACATTAGACACAAAATGAGCTTTGCAGTCTTCTCTCTCTTACGTTTAGCATTTATTTATTCCTTTCTTCCGCGCTGCCGTGGGGGTGATGCTAGGGCTGACTGTGCTCGGCTCAACAGCGCGCCCACCAGACCAGTGCCCACATCACCAAAAGCGATGCTGCCTCACCCCTCCTGACCAGCCAGGCAAAAACAAACACCAGAAAAATCCATTCATTCACTCTAGGGCTGGCCAAACTCCCCAGCAAAGCAGGATGTGCTTCAGTGAAGCTAGAAGCCAGGTATTAGATGATCTGTAGTAGCACTTCAACAATAAGCATCATTTACGTCCAGCTTTTTTTCTCTCTCTTTTTTTTTTTTTTCTCCTCAGTCAAGTTAATTTTATTTAAATTAATAACAATAATTTAAAATAAATAAATAAATAAACAAAACATATTCCCTACTTCCTCTCACCCCCAATTTTCTCAAAAGTAGTTGGAGGCTGTTTCAGCAGGATTCTGGAAGGAATTACAGATTGTCTCATGAACATTTCGTACTGCCAAACCAAATGTTAAAAATGAATCCCCCCACTCCTCATTTTCCATGACCATTGATACAGTGCAATGAAGCTAGTTATCAGGCAAAGGTAGACAAACATTTTAAGCCTCCAAAATACATTTCTAGGCAACCTGAATATAGCAGTAAGGACCATACTGTAGGCTTTCAGCCTGTGGGACCAGTTTACATGGGATTTTCTAGGAGGACCTCAGTTCTGCCCCCAAGGGTCTGGTCCCAAATTCATAGAACCGATGGCTCCTGCCTAAAAGCATGCTAATCTTGTACGGGAAATGAAATAAAAGTGGCATTATGCATCCTAACTACCTTATCCTACCCTTCCTGAAACACCAAGAGACAGGATTAGTGGCATAGAATAAACCACTCAGAAGGTGAAAGACAAAGCAAAGGAATTTGCAAAATCTGAGATCAACACATACCAAAACAAACATAGCCCGTTATCCTGGGCTGGGGGCTGGTGGTGGTACAAAAGCCAAGTAAACAACTCATTAGTCACACTGATTCTCACCTTCTGACTGTTGTCATAGGATGTAATCATTTCCACATCAAATAAATGCCACAGATTTTCTCCTTCACCTCTCTTTCCCCGGAGAATAAGACCTCTGCAGGTAACCCTGAAGTGCCCACAGTGATGGTGACGGAAAGAATGGGAAGATCGCCCGGCACTTAACCTAGCGTTAGGAAATACTCCAGGCAACAAAACCCTCTCAAGTATCTATGTTTCTAATAGCCCTTTCTCCTCCAGCTCTGATCCCAAATTTTCAGCATTGTAGTATAATTTAAGTTGGAAAGGATCTGAAAAGGTCTCTGGTTCAACCTCCTGCCCAAAGCTGGGTCATCTCTAAGGTCAGGCCAGATTGGATACGCAGGGCTTTCCAAAAAGAGAGGAAAAAATAGTAGAAAAGAGAAAGAAAAAAATAATGAAAGAAAGAAAAGAGTGGAAAAAAAAAATGAAAGTAAAAAAAAAAAAAAAAAAAAAAAAACAAGGGAAAAGAAAGAAAAAGGTAAAAAGAAAAAGAGGAAAGAGGAAACACTACATGGACTGCATAAACAGCACATACACACTCAATGACTTTGCTGTGACTTTCAGAGATCCGTGTCACGTGTTGTCTATCTTTGTACAGAAAGAGAGATTTACTCCACTTCCAGCAGTGAACATGTTAAAGATTCTTAAAGCCATTATTTCCTGAGGGGGTAGGGTGTAGACAGAATTAGTTTTTAGTTTGACCATTTATTTCCAATAACTGATACCAGTTTTTATACCACGTTCATCTGGACTGACAGCTGACACATCAACTTCAGGCCAGAGCTATATGAAATGGCAGAGTTGCTGTATTTAATCCCCCCTGCCGGCACTCATGCATAATGCAAAGCATGGGCAGACACCTAAAAAACAGTGCTAAGTCTACCGGGTCTGGGATATTCAAAGGAATCCAAGGGAGACAGGCTCTCAATTGCCATCACAATTCAATAGCAAATGGCAGCCTAACTCCCGTAAGCTCCACTGAAAGTCCCCACCAGCAATCCTAGGGCAGCTGTTTATCTCTAAGGATGCGCCCTGTGATTTTCGTGCAGATTCCTTTGCAAGAGCTGATTTCCCAGGCACCTCTGAGCATCTCAGCTTTGCTCCCTTTCCTCCCGGCAAAAGGCACTGTGATCAGTTTTGATTGCATTTTCAGTTGATAGAGACTATTGCGACAGATATTGCATTGATAGACTTGCAATGGTTCTCCCATTATTGGGAGTTCAGTTGTTTGTGAGCCTACTAGTTGGTAGGGGGAAGTGAACAACATGTGGCAACATCAGATGTTGGTTTCACAAGAAACCAAGCTGATAATGTTGATGCTGTTATTTACTTGTAACCAGCCCAACCAGAGGAAAAAGTGGCAAACAAGCACTTCCATGAATAAGAGGTCTTTTCACAAAAAGCAGGTGATCAATCAGGTCATAACAGAACCTGCGTTAATTAAACTCATAAGATTATGGTGCCATTTGTTTGTTGTTGTTAGGAGACACAGAACAGAAAGAACCTAAAGCCTATGATGATGGTATGCCATGTACCCCTTTTTCATGTCTGTTCTTTGGATTTTAGATCATGGTAAAATTGCTCAAAATGTCTTTATTCCATGTCTTTCTGCTCTTTGTTTTAGCTCTTGAGTTCAATATAATAATGTGAGTCACTTTTTTGGGTTTGCCTCATAATTCTTTAGAGAAGTTTGGTCTAGACAATTTGGACCAAACTGTTGGCCAGGAAGAAATCCACATTATTCAACTGAAAATGCTTTTTCATAAAGCTTCATAATGGTTCCAACTCAGTTATCTGATACATGTCTTATCAGATTTTGAAGTCATATGATAATGCAACCCTCTTCTTTTATTAAAGCTCAGCAAACACTATTTCTAACATGGATGATATCAAAGAAAAAATTGAAAAAACATCTCATGCTCACTGTCAATGATACCTCTCTAACATCAAATTTATAGCATGCCCTAACCTAGGTCAAAATAATTTTAAATTTTAACCTACGTACATGGCTACAGTATCAGTTGTGTTAGTTTTAAAGTGCACAGCTTCTGAACTATTTTTGGCATGCTGTTTTTTAATGTATATCAATGAGGGACTTAAAAATAGGTCTTAACTTAATCATAACTTGTCTGTATTTTAAATACCCACAGTCTCACCTTGGCAGGGCATGCTGCCTGCCAGCTCTCTGCTTCTGCTTAATATTAATTTATTTAGGTATGAATTCCCTATTAAGCTTTCTTTGTGCTAAGCTTTGAAGCTTTAGATGGTCAATTACAGACACACACATGGTCCAACAGGTATTCTGCTAACAATGAACACATGTTTTATTGACCTACTTCTTTTCCAGCTCATTAAACACAGCTGCACTCAAATGATCAAGAGAAAATAACCGTAAAACCCCAAGAACACCCTTCCTGCAGAGGATCACAAAGAATGGTACAAGCTGCCTGTGCAGAGCCACCACTCCGCACAGCCCTCAGCACCTCTCCAGAGGCAGAGCCGTCCACCCAAATGATCATAAAAGCGAGCAGCAACAGGTAAACACCTGGAGCCTCCTCCTTCAGGAGCCTAATGCAAGTATCCAAGGCAAGATGCAGCTACTCCTCCCTGTCCCATGATTTGCAGAAGACATCCAACCAGCAAACTGAAGCCACAAAAAACTGCAGCCAGTGATGAAAGCTCCAGCCTGAGTGCTTGCTGGAGAAATGGAAAGTTCAATTCCCAGAGATTTAACAACTGATGAAACCAGCTCACCTCTCTGCTGCTGGGAAGCAGACCCCCCTGCCTTCCTTGCCAGCCTCCCCACTTTGCACCCCAAGAATAAAACATTGTCATGCAGCTTGCTCTCCTTCCCTACCAAAGAAACAGCATTAACCCTGAAAAAACAGCGTCTCTGGCACAAATTTACTCCCTTTGAAACAAAATGGGACATTTACACATCAAAACTATTCTCCAGAGCTGTCTGTTACCACAGGTTGGCATTACTGTGCTGATTAACCTCACTTCATATTTTATGGTGTTGTGTTGTGTTTTGTTTTGTTTTAAACTACAAGTTTGCTTTGAAATGAACATTCAATCAAAGTCCCTGGAAAACAATCAGTTTTGTCCCCAGCTTTTGGCCACTCTCTCAAGGTACAATACAAAGGAGTAAGATCTGGAATTTAGTAAATATTTTCCTGAAGAAACAGGAGGGCACAAATGAAGGGGCAGGTCATTTATAAAACACTCTCAAGCTACCTCCTAAGCACCTTGGCTTTATACAGCGGTTTTCCAACAACAGACCAGCTCCATCATTTTTCACTCATAAAAGCTGACAAGATCAAAACGGAGTAATTGGTACAAGAATACTAAGCCAATATAAGGAGTTGCTGCATAAGCAAAAATAAGGCAAAGCACCTGTTTCAAATCAATTGCATGGTAATTTTAACCTTTAATAGAAGCTCCTCCTTATTGATTAATACAGGAAAAAATATGGGCATTGCTACGAGTAAGTATCTGAAAAAAACCTCTTATCTGATGGTCACAGAGATAACTGCACTCCACTGAACTCAAAAGACAGGGAAATATTCACTAATTTTTGACTGCAGATTGAGTCAACCACTTTTATCTGTTTTAAATCTGGTTGTTAGGAAGTGTAGACTGTGACATTTATTTCTTGCAGTCAATTAAAAAACAAAAAGAATTGAACAGCTAAACTTTCCACAAGTTCTGCTTTGTAAGCAGAGGAAGTTTTAGGGTGTGATCAAATATTTTGAAATAGTTGCCCTTTTTAATTGTTTGCTAACCACTCTGTGGACATCTAACTGCTGTGAAAACAGTTTGCCTATAAGATATAGGGAAGACCATACATCAAAGCCCAAGGCACCATTATCAAAAAAACACGTGCTTTCATCCTGTCAGCCCAGTGCTTTTCTCAAAGAAACTGGAAGTACTTGGGTCCACTTTTCTTTTTTCTGCTCCCACTTATCGCTGCTATGGGCAACTCTGGCCTTACTTGTAAGCCTGAATTAATCACCACCTCCTTCCACTTTGCCTTTGCCACAGGTTTTGCTCATCTCTAGTCACACAGAATCACCTCTGTAGACCCAGATCTGCTTTAGTCTAGCTCCCTTCAGTGCCTTCCCATCCATTCCCTTCATGCTGCAGCTCTGCCTTGGTCCCATCCCACTGCTACAGAGACCAGGCTGTTTCCCCCCAGCAGGAAAAAGTGATGCTATATTTTAAAATACCTTCCTCCGTTCATTTTGGGAGGCAGGTTAAAACTGCCCATCTTTAATGCAGAAGCCTTTCTCAGGACTTTCTCCCCCTTCCAATCCCTCTGCTGTGTTATAATGGCAAGTTTCTTTGCAGAGCAGACATCTTCTCTGCAGTTATTGCTGTCAGCAACAACTATCCTGCCATTCTCAATTTAAAAAAAAATGCTTTTCGTCCTTGCCAAATCTACAAGATGTCTTGTCTGTCATGTATTCTTTAACACAGAATATATCCAATGACTTTTCAAAGTGCATGGGTTTCTTTGATTTTTTGTATGGTAGACCTAAGCAAATATATCCAAATCACATTGATTTTTGTGGCATTTATGTTCCAGCTCTAAATAACACTTCAAGAGAATACTCAAGGAATCTCAGCAGGTTACCACTGGAGATCTTATTTGATTAAACTAAAAACAACTTCCATACTAGCATCAAGGCTCCTCCTTTCTACTGCCCCACCAAAAATTTACACCCAATGGAAAATTTTCTGTAGCATCTGGGGAGGCAGAACAAGATACTCCATTAAATCTCCCCTAGCAATTTGGCTAGTGCCAATATAATTTATGTGGAAGGCAACTGGATGCTCTTATAATTGGTGCCAATAAAAGACAGACAGACAGACAATCTTCCCCAGTTTCTCAATAAATATTTAACAGCAGATGCTGCTAAGGTGGTTTCATATTACTGAGACTTCATTACTTTTACACAACATGCTACAGGCCATTTCCTGGAATATGTAAAGTATTATACTAAATAATTAAAATGAGATTTTCCTTTTCAAAATAAGCCAGACAGATACATTTGGTGATTCAGCTACATGATTTTCTTGGGTGTGTTTGCATACTCAGGATCTTGCAAAATTCGATCATCCATAAACTGCTTCTCCCAGCCATTAAGATGGATTATTTATTCATACTTCTTAATCTATTTCAGGTTGTAACTGCAATAATAAACCATATACAAAACATTTTTAATGTACTAATGCAGGGCACCCAACCAGGTCTCCACCCACAGCTCACATTACCTACGGAAAACATGGACCTCCCAAGGATTCTTCCTGACATCAGACAATTAACAATTGTTTTGTGCTTCTCCTCAGGGATCACCTCTTCCGCTTTGGACTTACTGCTGAAGTCACAGCTCTGCACAACCCTGAGCTGGAGCTGCCTGACCAGAGACCAAAACGAGCAGTCCTTTGGCAAATGACTCCCCATGTCTTGTTTCAAAATTTGCTTCTCTCCCCCCTACAGTTCTCTGTAACCCTGATCCATTGGAACAACCTTGCTTAAGTAAAGAATAAATCTGCATATAAAAGATGACAGTCCACACCATTCTGAACTCACTAATGCCAGTAATTCCACTGAATTCAAAAAACACTGTACTGAAATTGCTGGAATCATAAGTACAAGCAAGCTGAGAAAGATTTGGCCATCATTCTGTTGCTTATGAAGTCTGCAGGCAAGGCACCTCTCAGTGCAATGTGCACATTTATACCAATTCCAGCAGTACCCCAAAAGAGAGGATGGACAATCTTTACATTCCATTCATAACTTTGAAGACATGGCACTATTTTACACTTCCCTCCTAATGAATGAGCTCTCAGTGGGAAGATATTAGAAAGAATAAAATCAGACAGGCATTGGACAGGAAATTCTGTACTTACATTAGTGTACAAAACAAAAACAGTACATCATTAACTGCCTTAATTAAGAGGTTATGCAATACCACTGAATCTACTGTGGTTACGTTCAGAAATAAGAAGTATTTTGAGAAGAGAAAATTAGTAACAGAAGAACAAAACCCTAACATTGCAGAGCTGAAAAGCAAATGTTACTTGAAATATACTAATTGCGGATGACATATAACGACATATTTTTTGCTTTGGTATCACACCGCCATGTGATTTAATCCCTTTTGCCATCTGCTTTAAACAAATGGCAGTGTTATTCCCAAGAGGAAAAAATACTTCCCCTGTGATTCACTTCCACCAAGTATCCCACAGACACTGATGTCTTATGGCAGAGCACAAAACTCAGTGTTCTGTGATACGAAGAGGAGACAAAATTGCTGCTATCAGTTACAGCAAGTTGTTCTATTAAATTGATGTAATTTTGAACCCAGGAGCAATGGATGGTGATATTCAGTTACATATTCTTATATCTTCCCGTTTCAATTTATTCTCATAATAACTTATGTTGGGCACTGAACAGGTTGTCTGCTTACCTATGCAGCCACCCATGCTAAAAGCAGAACGAATAACCAGGATACAAAGGGCACTATTAAATTTAGAATTAAATGGATGTTCCTAATTTGACATCTACTCAATTAAAAGAGACAGCAAATTTAAAGTAGCTCAACATATCACATCTGCACAGGAGGCTCCCTGACAATCCTGGAGCTCCATAGTCAGGTATCTTCTGCTTTTAAGAGATTTCCACCATTTCCACTTCTTAAGTAAAAGAATTGAAAGAATTCACATTCCATGCAAAGCAAACAATTTTTAAAAAATCACTGTTAGAAATGTTGTGAAGCACAACAGAAAAATAAAACTCAAAATAGGCAGAACAGCATCCTTCCGTACCATTCTACAGGTGATACGGGACTGGTTTGCTGTTGGCTACAAAGGATGATGTTTAAACTGGGGACCAGTAAAGCGTGTACTGTGCAAGGTACAATTACATTTCAGTTCAGAGGATGAGTGGGTCAAATGTACTCAAAAGGAGCTCACACAGCAGTACCATTAAAGAAATTAACTGACAATGGTCATATATACAGAACTGTGATGACCTTTTTTGTTAGAGTAAGTCATTATTTAACAAGTTCCCACTGATGAAAGCCATCTTATTCAACAAAGTCCTAAATATCCCATTAACCACCCCTAGTGCTGGCAGCGGTGTCTGCCCTGAGTTACCGAGCTCCAGCCCTTGCCAAAATCCTGTGCTGACTTGGAACCATGGGGAAACAGCATGTATGTTTTCAGATGACTTTTAGCACTGTAGTACAAAACATATTTAATGTGATTTTTATCACATTTGCTTCAGTTTTACATTGTATAACTGTACTGACATCAACAGATTTGCCTTATGCAATGAGTGAAGAGCCAGGCCCATGCAGCACCATTCTCATCTTCCCTGATGTAAACATATGCAGATACTTCTATACAATGCCATTAGGCCATAAACAATGTTAAGGTAGCCAAAAAACAATGTGTCATTCTAAACCTCATAGCAGATATTATCAATGGGAAAATAAAACAAATGAATCTCATTCTCAATTTTAAGAACAGGCCCAACACAGCAATCACCTCTAGCACAATCTGCCTTTAGGAACAGGAAAATAATTTCTTATGAAGGATAAAGAAAACAAATGAAGTTACAGGACACTAAACGTTGTTTCTGTGATTGGTTTGTGGTTTTGCTTTTTCTATAGTGAATTAAATATTTTACAACTCTAGAAACCACTTTCTTTGATGAAAACCACTGTAAATGGATCGTTTTGCCAAAATCAAACTATCTCATTTGCTTGTATGCATATATGTACAAATTACTGTCTCTCAAAAAATTAAAAACGTTTTATTCAAATATAGCCCTATTTTTTTTCTCCCTTTTTTTTTTTTTTTTTAATTTGGATGTTTATGGAAATCATAGTGTTTTCTATGTTCCCCATTAAGATTTAAACCGCATTTTTCACTATACCATGTATAAAGATCCTTCATGCTAACACTGCAAATGTTTGGGAAAAATCATCCATAATCAAGTTTCAGTGCAGTTTTCCAGATGTTCCACTTTTCAACTCTATTCTTGTAGGTATGACTTATGAATAATAAATAAGTAAATAAATAAAATGTGAAAAAATAAAAAGCAGTACTAGGTACTGCAATGTTGTTCACTTCAAAGCTTAAAAGAATTAAAATTGCATTGATTTCCGAAATCAAAGAGGTGAATCCATAGGTAGATCCTTAGGCATTGCTCCAGGTAGTCAACCCGACATGTCAATTAAATGCAAGATGTAATTTATTCAATTCTCAGTCTAGTCTGACACAAAACCTATACTTCCCCTGATTCCTAATTAGCCAAAGTACTTGTCTTCTTTCATGCAGATAATTTCATAACCATTAGTGTAAAGCATTAACACGTTTTTCTTTCAATCATATTTTCCTCCTGTTGACTGACACACCTTTCTTTTCTAGTGAGTGTACTCGTGCCAGTTTCAGCTTTGTGGGAACTTGCCCCAAGGTCTTTAGTAAAGTTCCCTCCCATACACATAAAACAATGATATATAATCATGATGTTAGCAATGTGAAGAGACATATGTCTTACCTTAGAAAATATGAATGGAAAACTATGCACTGGAGGAATGTAGCTACTTCCATTTAGGTACATTTATGAAGCTAAACTGCACAGTATTTAACTTACAGTATAATGCAGCATGACTAACTCCTTGACAACATGTTCAGGTGGTATTTCTCATTAAATAATTTATTTTTTTTGACAGACCAGACTTCTTACAGGATGCCTAATAATTCTATGAAAATTATTCAAAACCAACAAGTTCTTTTTGTGTACTGGGCACACAAACTTAATATACGCAAGATCTGGCTATGTATGTAGCTGCTACGTGGCAATTCCCAGTAAAGCATACTCAGTATTTTTTTTCCTTAATTCTTTTTTAACTTACTATTTAGGACTGCTTTTGGAAAGATGATTATAAGTCTTTATATAGAAAGCTGGTTGAAGAATACAGAAAAATGTCATGACATTTCATCAGTATAAAAATATGAAAAGTTTCAGCTAACTTTCAAATTCTTTCTAGTGCTTCTTTCATTGTATCCTTGCTGGTTTTCTTTCACAGCAGTCAAAACTGACTTTATCTTGCAGAGGAGTCAGGAAAAAGAGGCACAAGGCACTTCTTAAACTTCTAAACTCTCTGGGGAAAAAGCATGGCCAAAAAACAACAGAAAGGAATTTGCTTTTTAGTTATGAAATGTTCGTACTATTCAACTTGATTCTCGTTGCTTAGGAATGAGTGATTCACTTAATTTTGATGTGGGGGGCCATTTGCTGGGGCTACGGATGCCATCTGTCTTTCAGGGGGATGCTCAGCGTTCTTCTCATTCCCTGCTCCCTGTACGGTGGCTCCTAACGCATGACAGAAGTAAGCCCAAATCATACAAACTCATGCACTGCATGATCAGAGAATAAAATACTTGTCACCCTCTGAGTCACAAATGTGACTACGGAATATGATGGCACATCCCTCTGGGGGGAGGCTCCCTCCCTGCCTGCTCTACCAGCATGCCGAGAGCTTCACAACACCATCTGCACCACCAGGATGCCACAAGGATTTGCTGCACTGCCTTGCCAACAGTGCTTTGTGACTTAATCAAGGCATTAGCTCCAGTTTTTACAGACTTGGCGTCAGCAGAGAGATTTCAGCTAACCTACTGCTTTCCCTCTTGGGCAGGTTTTGTAGCTACTGCTGGTCCCAGGCAGCTGGGGCTGTACTGGTGCCCTGTTTCCACAGCAAGATCAGGATGTCTGCATGAGATGCCGTGACAGCAGCTGAACACCACGCTGGCCTACTGTCAGCCCATTGTAGGTGAAGGGCATCTTTACACAGAGAAGCTCCACCAGCTTATCTTAGAATCAGTGCAATTACACTGGTGCAAGCCAGTTTAATTAAACCAGACGCTCTCATGTGGGCTTAATTTAGAGTATCCTGGTTAGCTTGCATCTGAACATTTGCCAGTGCAAGCTAATCCACTTTTGAAAGGTTTAAACCCACGTATGTGTTCCTTTTCAACTTTGCACTAGCTTAGCTAACCTATTACTAAAATGACAGCTTCAGTCAAACTAGAACAAGTTTCACCAGGCTAATTATTTAGGCATTTTTAGAAATATTAATCTCTTTTGCTAATCAGCTTGGTTTGCTGATTGTGGTGATGAGAATAGTCAGCCATACCTTTGAATATAAAATGTTGTTTTTTTGTTTTTTTTTTAGCAATCTGTGTACTCAGGACAATGTTGTTATACTAAGGCTGTATAGCACATGCCTGATTAACACATTACAAGGAGTCCTAAGTAACAACTTCCTTAACCAAGGACTTTTCCGTTTGAACAACTTCGAGATTTGACCTAAGAATACTAAAAAAATAATAATAATAAATTGTACCCATATACCATTTAACCTTCTGATCCTACCTAGTTCTGCTGCCCACTGGTCTTGCTGTGACCTGAGCTGCATGCAGCAGGCATGGGGACTGAAGACATCCTGCACTGCCAGCTGCAGAAAGAGGGCGGCTTGTGTGCTGCTGCAGTGCTGACTTGTCATGTGCCACCTGGATCTCATGACTGTGCAAGGAAAGCCCCGACAGATCATTTAGTCTGTTACACCAAAAGTGCACCATTGTCCCCTATGATTCCTAGATGTGTTTTTAAAAGCCTTTCTGCAACTCTCACTATAACGAACAAAGATACCACAAAAGATCAAAACTAGCACTGTGAAACAGGAGAAACTAAAAACAGATAGTTTAGTGTTTCTCATTAGCATGGCTTTAAGCCACTCAGGGAATTTTCAATGCAATGCAATGCTCAGATAGGTGCCATTTTTCCACTCATTTTGGTAGCAACAGTTAGTAACTACCATGCAATTAACCAGTCTTGTGGAGTTCTGGCAAAATATATAAGTAAGGAAAGGTAATGCAGTAAAAGTTACTTTTAAATCACATGGCTGCTTATTGTTAAAGATTATATTATCCCTTAAAAGTGATGTAATTTTCTTTCTGCAACTACCATGAGCCTTACAAGATATTTTCAGTTCATTCCCAGTGAAGGAAAAAGGAAGGTCTTTGATCAGAGACTACCATTTCAATATAGTAAAATAAAAGCTGTTCTAACCAGAAATCATCTAGAAGTGTAGCTGTGTCCTAAAACAGCTGCTAAACCACTAAGACGAACTTCAGTCCTCCTGAAAAAATAGCCAAAAAACCATGAGGAAATGATTTGCAGAGACCAACACACTGAATAGCTCTACACAGACACAGAGAAGGATATATTTTTTTTTGCAAAAGATTTCTGTATTTGTGTTCTATGCTGCTCATTTTCTCATCTACCCTCAACAATATTGCAAAATGGCATGCAACTGTTTTAGCAAACTCGATTGCTTATGCCACTACCAAGCTGCTTTCCTCCCTAGGACTATTCATCCTGAGAGGTGGCAAACTGCCCATACTACTTGTTAACTAAATAAAGTGCTAATTACCATTATTAAAGGCATCCTTGTTGTTTTTGCAGGAGAAAGGCATCTGCTGGGAAGGGCCAGTGGATTTGCACAGTTCATTGGTCAACGCTGGCTGACAAGAAGTGTTTGTTCTGAGGTCCACCTGATTTTCAACAGTCCGTGCTATATCAGAGTTTGAGATGTTCAACCCATACACACCATCTTTATAGACAAGAGAAGAATCTGATCTGTTGAGGCTGCTTAGAGACACACATACTACAGTGTCATTTAAGTAGAATGAATGTTCACGAAGAAAGCGATCCGACTGATTATGTCCCATTATCTGCAAAAGGAAAACAAAACAAAACAAAACAAACAAACAAACAAACAAATAAATAAATAAATAACAGCATTTTCAATTTTGTCCAGCACAGAAGAACCCTTATACCAGGGTACCTTAAGTTAAATGCTGGACAGAATGAGGATTCATACCACACAGTCACTTAGTTTCGCAGAAGCTAACATCAGAAAATGCTAAATTGGCCACACGTACAGGAATATACATCAGTAATTGAGTATATTTTGCTTTGGCTACTCCCAAAACACAGAAAGAATCAGTAATAACTGCAAAATAGCGAAACACAAAGACCCCGTACCTGAGATGTACCAAGGTTAGCTGACTTCTTTTAGGGAGTTAATATTTTGCTCCATGGCTAAATAAGGTACCATTTCACACGGTGTAACCATAGAGATGAGGACTGCAACCGCCCTACTGGAGACTGCAGATGGTGTTCAGCAAGTACATGCGGCTCCTGGGAGATCCAAATGCATTACCTGCAGCCTGCAACACCCCGCAGGCGTGTTATCAAGACTGGGTGCACCAACAGAAGGAGTAGCAGTAGAATTAGCTGTGACGTCTGGCCATCCAAAAATAGCTAGGCTCAGAGTGATGGCAAAAATAATGGTCTGGGAGGAAAGGCTGGCTGGTAAATGCCCAGTCCTGGTTCTGCTGCTGCTGCAGTGTGTGGCATTGGAAAATGCAGGACAGAGACAAGCCCAAGGACTGGAGTACATTCAGGTCATATATTTTACTTGAAATAAAAACACAAGTGAAATGGCTTTACACATTAAATAGTAGGTTAAGAATTACTTAAAACCTGTGGCTCTTTGACACTCAGGATTTCATTATTTTGCCTCTGTCTGTGGCACCCTGGACATCCCTGAATCCAACTGTCATCCTTCAACTTCCTCTCCTCAGAAGACTTCAAAAGTCTCATTAATTAGAGCTGATGGGCAAGTTCAGCTTTTGTTTTATCATCCACTTCTTAAGCATTGCCAAATAAGTCAAACTTTTACCACAATCTGTACTAATACACACTGCCTTCATTGTTTGGGCTGGGCAAGCATATAGGGATAAGTTGTGTTCACACCATGCTGACAAAAGATGGATGAAAAGGAAGAGGTCAGAGGCCAATCCTTCATCTCCTCATTCAGGCTCAGGCTTAGACACTGAATGGTCACTGCCTGTTATGGGTCAGCTGCCAGCTGAAGAGCTAGGGAGGTGATGGCCTGAAGAACGGCTCTACATTTTTTCTTGTGAAAATGAAAACC
Organism: Aythya fuligula; assembly: GCF_009819795.1. Taxonomy (NCBI): domain Eukaryota; kingdom Metazoa; phylum Chordata; class Aves; order Anseriformes; family Anatidae; genus Aythya; species Aythya fuligula. The sequence goes on from NC_045593.1 coordinate 27,199,103, forward strand.
TGAGGGGAAGAAAGCTGTTTGGGTCAGTGGGCTTTGAATCCATGTGATTTGTTTTGATTTACAGGTGCTTTAGGGAACAGCCATGGAAACCAAAACTTTGCTCACTGGTGGAGGGACTGGGCAGCCAGGGCACACCTGGCAGGTTAACACCCAAAAGCTGAGTGCAAAGCCAGCTTCTTTTCCTGCACCCTCAACTTCAAGAAGAATTTAACCATTTTTGATACTAGCACTTAAGCAGCATCAGAGCTGCTTTAAAGAGCATCACCTAATAATGACCATCTAATAATGACCAACAGTATAACCAATTATACTGTTGAGGCCAGAGCCACACACCGACCTCATTCACTCAGGAGTTGCTTGTTTCAGAGAAGCAAGATGGACAGTGCAAGGCCCGATAGAACATCGTGGGAATCAGGCCTGCTCCTGGAGGAGCCTTTGTTCCTTGCTGGAGACAGTGCTGCCGTCCAGGAACAAGGAGGGTGGCTGACCCTTCACTGACAGTGCTGCATGCCTCAAGCATTACAATTTAGCTTTTCTACAAGAAGCAAGAGGCAGAGTGTATCTTGCCAGAAGGTGGCTACCACAGCAGTAAAGTAGAATAAAACACAATTCTCACACTTCTAGTTCCCATCTCCTCAATGTAATACCCGAAGTGTGGCTTCCACAGGGCTCCAACATTAAAAGAAAGCCCTTGGATATTACCAAGCAGCGGACACCGATGAATGGTGGTCCATTCATCGAGGAACATCTCTACAGCTCTGCAGCTGGGGATGTCATTATGGCATGGAAACACGTACCTCATAGCTCCCTGTAGCTGAAAGCAGGCTGCTTTGACTACCTTGCTTCCAGCGCCAGAGGAGCTTCTTCTGCATTTTCACTCTGTCTCTCTCTCTGTCCACCATTTTCTGGCCCTCCCGCAGCCTCTCCAGGCTCTGCTGGTACTCCTGCAGCTGCAGTGCCAGCTCCTGCCGGCTCCTCTCCAGCAGCTCCTCCTGGCAGACACAGGCCCGCTCCCGCTGCTCCAGCAAGCTCTCCATCTGCTCCTGCTCCCGCTCCCGCTGCTCGCATTCACGCAGCCAGCGCTGCTGCTCCTGCTGGAACTGCTGCTTGAGTTTGTCTATGTTTGCCAGCTCCTCCCTTTGTTTTTCTGAGCTCCGACATTTCTCTTGTTCCATGAGGAGGGTGAGCCAGGAACCATGCCCCCGGCCCGTCTTCTCATTCTCTTGCAGAAGTAACCTGTAGAGTTCTTTGTGGCTGTCCTGGATATTTAATGCTGCCTAGACACCACAACAAAATCAGACACAAATGTTTAAATATTAACATTAATCCATTTCTGTACTTCAGCATTTTATAAAAATGCTCCATCCTCCCTTAATATCAGTGCTAAATGCTTCTGGGGAGGTTACTCCTCATGCAAGCAAAGAACTCCGTGTTCACGCCTATACCAAGAAATGTTTCTAAAAGCACTCAACCATTTCAAGCACTTTTAATGAGGCTTACGGTTTGCACTTGGTGTTACTATATACAACGTTTATGTTACAGCTGGGGTTCTGTTCTGTCAGATGATGTTAAGACACATAGGAAAAATAATCTTTCATGGTTTAAGAGGGCATTAAAGCATCAGTCTAGGGAAAGCTGCACTTGACAATGTATTCCTAATACAGATGTGGCTTAGGCAGAGAAAAACGTACGATTTCCAGTGCATCTCATTCAGGACCTAAGGGTCACCTTACTAACCTGTTGATAGGACCTTGCTCAGTCCTATCAACATTAGACCTACAGGCACCTGCCAACAGAGTCAGGTCATCAGGACCTTACTTCTACATGCAGAAGACCAAGATACCTGTGCCAGCTGAAATCTGCCATATAGTCATTATTTCAGTTTTGATGTTTCAGTAGCTTCTTTTACAACCAAGAACACAACAGGGCATCCCTTACAAGGATGTTGTGACATTGTTTGCATTAAAGATTGTGACATCCTCCAGTAGCACAAAAAAATTGCTGGGATTCAAATACAAAAGAAAGCAAGAAAGGCCTAGGTCTACTGAGGCACTTAGTGCACTGCCTGTCCTCAGGAACTGACATGGGAATCTACTTGAGCAGATATTCCCAGAGAATTCCATCAGCCCCGTTACTCCATGCCATCCACACCCAACTGCACATTTCATAAAGCTAAAGACTTTTTAAATTTTCTGGCTTTTTTTTTGGCTCTTCCCCCAGTACTGGGTCAGTTCCAGTGATTTGTAAACAGGGCAAGGACAGTATGCTCTGTTTGTTTCTTTGCACCTATACTGACAGCTTATGCAATTTTCATGGTCTGGACAATAAGGCATGATCCCTTTACTTTACTGCCACTGGTATTAAGCTATTTGTTTTTCATTTTTTCCAACATTTTAGCTGATTTACAGGCCTTTTATTTTGCTTTTGCTTTGCTTCAATCCACTTAATTTCTAACCCTAAAGTTTCCAGAATTGTTAAGAAGCATGCTAATGTCAAGAAAGTTTAGAAGTTAAATGAAACATTTCAAAATTAATCTTCAATTGGACCTAACTGAGTGAAAAGAAGTTAAAATATTCAAACACGGCATGGAAGAGGCAAAAGCTTTAGACTAAGACCCTATAGCATATGCACAATAATCAACGGAGGTTGAAATATCTTCAGTGTGTTAACTGGTCACCTAAGTGGCAGAGATGTGTTTTAGCAGTTGCCAGCAGAATATTCTAAGCAAAATACTTACATTTTTTCAACATTTTTAACTATAATTTCAAAAATCTGTACATGAAATGAAATCAGCTCAGCTCAAGCCATCATTTTACTTCCTCCCTAGACTTTTGACTGTACATACAACCTTTTTGGGAGGGAAGTAATCTCCAAGCAAGCATTATTCAGTTCTTAAAAGAAACATCAGTGATGTAAAATAAAAATATATCATATGACAGCTTGTGCAACAGTCAGTAGAGATAAGTATCCACTGACATAATGTCTAAAAATAGTGCGAGATGAAAACAAACCTTTAGAAGTAAATTACCAAGACTAATTACTCTACAAAGTTAACAGTGGAATAGTCACCTGTATGCTGTACAAGAGACGAGTTAGATTCTGGACTGTTTGTACAATCTAGAAAACAAAAGAGAAGGATTTTCAAAGCTTTGTCTATTATTAACTAAATAGTTACTATATTCTGTCTAGGGTTTAAATAAACTCACCTCTGTCCCTGTAGATCCTGGGAAAATCATACTTCCTTCCTAAAATAAACACATGTTGCTTTAAAAAGTAGTTCTTAATTTTACAATTGTATCATATAGGTAATTTTTTATTTATTTATTTATTTTACTAGTGGAGACATTCATATTGCTAATATATGCAGTGCTGAGTCAAACTCTCTCGTGGGTATGTGAAAAAAGACAGAAGCAATAATCTATGAAGACTAATAATTCATCAACAGTGTAGTTTCCGTGGAAATCACTAGAGATCCTAAGCACAACTGTAAAAACAAAAATATTTCATCCACAATTTTAATCCTCTTGTGACTAATGCTACACAGAAGAGACATTTCCATTCACTCTTTGTTTACCTGACAGTTTTGAAATACAGTAACCAGACTTCTGTATATACAGCAGAGTGGGTTTAGATTACTTCTAGTAGGATGAAACAGCTCAAGACTCTTCAGAAATCAAGGCATTAATAGAGTAAGAAGCTGACAGCAGTTACATTAGTGGGTTATGGCGAGTGCCTTCAGTGAGCAGTGAGGCACAGAGCTAGGGCTGTGTGCCTGCTGTACCTTTGGAAATCTACTGGCATAGTGACAACCATCCACAGCAGCTAGGCTTGCTGCTTTCAGATGAGGCTCAGCCACTTTGCACTTTCCACCCTATCCTCTTTTTCCTAGGAAGCTTTTTTAATTTATGGGGTGAAGCCACCCATAATCCTTTCTGCATGAAAAACAGCTCCTCTGAGAAAGATAAGGTGAAATAGTGGAGAAATAAAACACAATCCCTCCTGAGGCTACACTGGAAAGACTTCCTGTATGATTTCTGTAATTTTTTTTTAGAGAAGTGGAGGAGGGCTTGGGGAATATTTGTTCTTTCTGTAATTCTCTTAAGTTGTCTACTGAGCCTCATTTCCCATCACAGAGAGCACAGCAGCTGCTCCATTTCGCTGCAATAACTGGAAATGAAGACGAAAAAGGCCAGGCCCCAAAACAGAACTCACAATGAAGATGAAGTTTAGGAAAAAGGAGCACCAGCTGCTGCATTTCCTCCACAGCTTGCATTCTGCCTCATTATCTCCCTTCAGTATTTTCCTCCCCACACCTTCACCTCCTCCACTTCCTACTGCAGCCATGAACCCAACCACTTGCCCTGCCGCAAGACACAGAGGACACAGCAGGGATGCCTCTGTAGCACTGGGGCAGACACACAGGAGCTTGGCCCTCCTGCTCTGGGCTGCCAACACAAGCTGCAGACAGGGAGGAAGAGGAGGGTGAAGAAGGGATGAAGAGAGAAGAGAAGAAGATGCAGGTGGGGTGAGGAAGAGTGAGTGTATGAACGAGGGCCCATTCGTTGAACAGAGGTGTGGGATCAACTCTACACTTTGTTTCATTCTTTTAAGCCCTGTTTAATTTAACAAAGGAGGTTTACAGGGGGATTCAAGGCCTGGCTAGCTTTGGCATGGCTATGAGGTAGCCTGTGAACAGCCCAAGTGCCTGTGGACTCTTTAATGCAGCTAGGCAGCACCACTTGAGGACTGGCCATAGTCTGGGCATGGTCCTGGGCACCCTGCTGTGGGTGTCCCTGTTTGAGCAGGGGGTTGGACCAGATGAGCTCCAGAGAGGCCTGCTAACATCACCTATCCTGGGATTCTGTGACTAGGGAGTGAGCCCAAGGAAGGTGTGGTCAAGCTACCCAGGGAAACAATAGCATTGTAGCTGCACCACTACAGCTTCAGCACAAGTCCTTTAAGTCTAGTTAGGTCTGAACCAACATATTCAGCTGTTTTACTTGTCCACCACCATCTCCCTGCCACTCTACACCTTTGTTAAGAGTGACGAGCAGCAGATGTTCAGACCCCAGTGCAGGCTGCCAGTCCTCAGGCAGCGAGCTGGAGATAAAATTACAATGCAGGAGCAGGGGGATGAGATGGAGACTGCCTCCCACTAGTGCCCGCTTGGCATCCCAGGAGGAGTGCACAACACTCCTCCTGCTGCTCGGTCAGCACCTAATCCCAGAGCTAGGCGCCTTCAGTCTGGCTTTCTGGCTCTCTTCCCAGGCTAGCTGGTCTGATACCAGTGCTGCCATTCCACAACCTCAAGGCACTGCACACAGCATCTAAAGGCAGGCTGGTGAGCACACTCTGCCTTAGAAAGCCCTTGCCTTTCCTGTTCTGTTTGCACATTCTGCCACCTCCTGGCGAATCTGATTCTGACACAGTAAGATGTGACATGACTGTTGCCCAAATAGTAGGCTAAACTGGAATAAGGAACTATGATGGCTTGCTGGAAAACCTCTAAGTGGGTTAGGTGAGGTTGTTCAGGGCCTTCTGCAGTCAAATACTCGAAATCGTCAAGGACAGAGACCCCAGTGCCTCTCTGTACAACCTGTTCCTGCTTGATTACCTTCTTCATGGTGATTTTCTTCCTCTTATATACAATCAGAATTTCCCTTGCTTCAATTTGTAACCTTTTATGCTCATCATGTTGCTGCGTGCCTCTGAGAAAAGTCTGTCTCTGTCTTCTCTGTAACCCCAATGGCATTTTTTTCATGTGAAACTACTGAAACTTTTAACAGGGTAGACCTACGCCCCTGTACCTTTTATTATTTTATTTAATTTCATCTAACTTCTGTGACCCCTCACTTGGAATCATCCCTACCCTATTTTTTTCCATACACACTTTTCTTTCCACTCTCCTAAACAGCAGTCTGGTAGACAAGATGACCTAAAGCTGAACATGACGTGAGGTTTAATGAACATGAACATGAGGTAAGGTTTAAAGGGAAACAAGTGTTTTAGTAAGAGTCTTACAGAAAGAGCTAGAAAAAACATCCAAGGTTTCAGGCACACAAGTCCTCTTTTTGATCTGACGCAGACATCACCATAATGCTAAGCATCTACTTTTCTAGCAAACTTTGCTTTCCCTTTCGTGGCACGCATCTTCTGTTCTTGTCTCTCCCTTTTATTCCTTTTGTGGTTCTGTCCCTCCATCTAAGGTCTACACAATTACAGTTCAGTTTATTTGCACATACGAATTCATACTGCTCTTGCTGTAACACTCCCTGCTGCTACCACAAATTTGCCATTTATAATTCTGCCCAGAACTGACTTTTCATTCTGTGTTTTTTGTTGTTGTTGTTTGTTTGTTTTTTTTTTTCCCCCCTCCCCCGGATTCGCTGAAGAGTTACAGGACTTTGAAAAATATGCTGCTTCACTTCTATTTTTTAATTGCTCCATTTTGTTCTAATTCAAAATTCTGAAGCAAGCTGGCGTAAGACAATCCATCCTATTTTATATGCTTGTTCTGAGGATGAAGCTCTTCCAACGCATAAGCCTTCCTTGCATTAGCTGAGGTCTCTGTCATTGCAGGAGACTCAACATCCTGTGAATAGGAGGAGAGAGTAGAGGGAATACTATCAACTCCACAGAGGTGGATGTATTGAATGATGACAGTGGAGAACCAGGGTCTTAAGTGTCCCATACAAAAGCATTGTGGCTGCTATCACACCCACCAATCTGTAAGCCTGTCAATAAATGATTTTTTTTAATGATTTTTTTTTAATTCATCATTAATTGCAGTGACCTCTATTAAATTGAATTATCTGGACTTGGATAAAATGTGCCTATCCCATGCTTTAGGTTTTGGAACAGTCTTTAGACTTCCTTTAAACATTTGGACAGCAGTTACATTCCCAGTGCCCACAGTCATAAACACAACACAGGAACAGAAATCAGTTACGCTACCTTATACTCTACATTGTCATCTGACGTTTCCTTATCAACAGGAAATGTGCCTTCACTGAGGTCGACGTCAGATGATTCTTCAACTTCCTTCATTTCTGCATCTAACAAATAAGACCACAACAGGATGCAAGAGAAAGCTGTATCAAAGCATATTCTGACTGCAGAAACAAAGGGCACATTTTTTTCACAGCTACACACAGGATGCTGAAAATACCTAATGCTCTAGAATTTTAGGCTGAGGAAAAACAAGTTTCAAAGTCAGGATGGCATGGCTGGGACAATCTGTTTTTCCTACCATAAAAAATCAGTAGTATTTAAATTATGAAAGCTAAGATATAAATACAGCCGTATCACTAAAAATACTTGCAGCAATGGCTTTTACAGGACTTAATTTTTGTGTGTGTGTGTGGTTTTTTTATTTATTTTTGTTGTTGCTGTTGCAAGAAAATCATGTTATACTTTTTATAGCTGAAATTATTGCAATATCAATCCTACTTATGAGCTGGCTTTCAGGCCTTCAGACAAAAATTAGTACCCAGGAAATGGGCTACACTGCAACATACATTTGCTGTGGAGCTGAGCAACAAAGACTAGAAATCACGTATACATTATGTATGAAATTACACAAATCACACTCAATAATGCTGATTACAGACATATGATAAGGAAAAGATGCAGTGGATGCAAACAGTCTGTTTGCATTAATGAAGTTATATGACAGTTTACACTATCGGAGCATTTGTCCAAAGACAACTTTTGTTACATTTTTTTTCTGTTGATTCTGCCATAGACTGAGACAGCTTTCCAAAAAAACAATCCTGTATCAATTATTTCAGCAATCCGAATACATAGAAACATCAAATTTTACTTACCACCATGGGAAGATTCCAAGATTTCATTGGCACTAAGTTCATGCTTCAAATTTAATTCTTCAGGACTTTCCTCTGATTCACTCACTTGTGAGTATGTGACAGCAACACGGAGACTTTCAGCTAGAGAGGAAAACATGAACAGTTAGAGGCCCTTTAAATAGCCCTTTAAATAGCTCCTTTATGCATAAATAAATGACAACAAGTTGTAGAATAAGTTAGTCTGGAAGGGATTTTCAGAAGCCATCTAGTCCAAACTTCTGGTCAACAAAATTGGGTCACTCAGAGCTTTGTACAAGCAAGCTTTTAAAGTATCGAGGGACTGAGAGTTCACAATCTCTCTGAGAGACTTGCTCCAGTTTTTGACCATTCCCACAGTAATATAATTTTTCCTTTTATTTTATTGGAATTCTCCATGTTCCAACCTGTGCCTGCTGCCTCCTGTCCTATCCCCATGCATCTCCAAGAGTTCAGCTTCATAGAATTACAGAATTGTTTGGGTTGGAAGAGACACCCTGTTCCACTCCCCCTGCCATGGGCAGGGACACCTCCCACCAGACCAGGTTGCCCAAAACCCCATCCAGCCTGGCCTTGAACTTCAGGGATGGGGCATCCACAGCTTCTCTGGGAAACCTGTTGCAGTGCCTCACCACTCTCACAGCAAATAATTTTCTTCTTATATCTAATCTAAATCTACACTCTTTTAGTTTAAAGCCTCTACCCCTTGTCCTATTAAAACATTCCCTGACAAAGAGTCCCTCCCCAGCTTTCCTGTAGGTCTCCTTTACTGGAAGGTCACTATAAGGTCTCCCCAGAGCCTTACCTTCTTTAGGCTGAACAAACCCAACTCTCTCAGCTTTTTTTCATAGGAGAGGTGCTCTAGCCCATTTACTATCCTTGTAGATCCCCTTTACTATCCCCTCTGGACTCTCTCCAACAGACCCATAACCTCCTTGTGCTGGGGGCCCCAGACCTGAATGCAGTAGTCCATGTGGGGTCTCATGAGAGCAGAGTAGAGAGGGAGAGAACACCTCCTCCACCCTGCTGGCCATGTCTTTTTTTGATGTAGCCCAGGATACAGCTGGCTTTCTGGGATGTGATAGCACATTGCCAGCCTATGATGAGCTTCTCATCAACCAATAACCCCAGGTCCTTCCTCTCAGAGCTGCTCTCTGCACAGCCCGTACTTTTGCTTGGGATTGTCCCGTCCCAGATGTAGGACTTGGCCTTGTTTATCCTCATGAAGTTCACACAGGCCCAACTCTCGAGCCTTTCCAGGACCATCTTTAGGAACATGTCCAGGTCCAACCTTTTCCTCCAGTGTGTCAACTGCACCACACAGCTTCAGCAAAAAGTGTCATCAACAAACTCTCTGAGGGGTGCACTCAATCCCACTGTCCATGTCACCAACAAAGATGTTAAATAGCACAGGTCCCAATATCAACCCCTGAGGAACACCACTTGTTACTCTCTCCACTTGGACATTGAGCTATTGGCCACAGTCCTATGAGTGTGACCATCCAGCCAATTCCTTACCTACCAAGTGGTACATCCATCAAATCCATGCCTCTCCAATTTAGAGACAAGGACATTGTGGGGGACAGTGCCAAATACTTTGCACAACTCCAGGCAGATGATGTCAGTTACTCTTCCCCTATCCACCAATGTTTAACCCCATTATAGAAGGTTTGTCAGGCATGATCTGTCCTTAGTGAAGCCATGTTGGCTGTCGCCAATCATCTCATTTTCCATGTGACTTAGCATAGTTTCCAGGAGGATCTGCTCTGCGATCTTGCCAGGCACAGAGGTGAGACTGACTGGCCTGTGGTTCTTTGGTCTTCCTTTTTCCCCTTTTTAAAAATGGGGGTTTTGTTTCTCCTCTTGCAGGCAGTGGGAACTTCACCAGACTTCCAAGGCTTCTCAAATATGATAGATAATGGCTTCTCCGCTCTTCTTCAGCTTCTCTGTTATAGTACTTTTATCTGGTTGCAGACAGTTGTAAGATCCACCAAGCCTTCTTATTTCAAGGCCTAGCTTTTGCAGCCCCTCCTCAAACATCACATTCTTCATGCCCTTCACTGGACTCTCTCCGGTATGTCCATGTCCCACCACTGGACACAGCATTCAAGATACTTCCCACCACAGGTGAGTAGAGGAAGGACCACCTCCCTCAACCTGCTGGCAACACTTCTCCTATTGCAGCAGCCCACAAGCCTGCTGGCCTTCTTTGCCCCAAGGGCACATTGCTGGTTCATGGTCAACTTGCTGTTCACTAGGACTCCCAGGTGCACTTCTGCAAAGCTATTTTCTATCCAGCCAGTATGCAGCCTATACCAATACACGGATTACTGCATCCCAGATGCAGAACTTTGCATAGTCTCTGTCATTTTTTTGAGGTTTCTCAGCACATTTTCCCACTCTGTTGAGGTATCTTCAGCACATTAATCACTCCTCCTCATTTGCTGTCAGTCATTAATTTGCCAAGAGTTTACTCAATTCCTTTGCTACTTCACTAATAATATGCTGAAAAGTACTGGTCTCAATATCCATCCCTAACTCTCTATTAGGGATTCCCTCTCCCTTAATAACACGTTGCCAGCTGGACACTGTACTGCAGATCAAAATCCTCTGAGCCAATTTTCCAACCAGTTATGCAGTCCTTACATCACCAATGTGGCTGTAAGGATACTACAACCAGTGCAGGCCACATTGACTGCCTTGCAGATATAAAGGTAAAAACATGCGCTGATCTCTGCTCATCATAAAAGCCATCAAGTTAGTCAATTTGCCCTCAATGAATACATACTGGCTGTTGCCAGTCACCTCTTCACATGTTTTGAAAAGGCTTCTTTGAGTATTTCCTCCATCATCTTCCCAGAGGCTAAGCTGAGGCTGGCTGCTTTGTAGTTCCCTTTATCTTCCTTCTTGAAGAACAGTGTAATGCTGTTTGTGTTCTTCAAGTCATCAGGAACATCTCCTGGTCACCTTGACCCTTTGAAGATGATAGAAAGCATCCTCACAAAGATATTGGCCAGCTCCCAGAGCATACTTGGATTTATTCTATCTTTCCCATGGATTTGAATATATCCAATTCGCCTAAGCATTTCCTAATTCTATCCTTCTCTACTCTGAGTAGTGTTTTACTGCTAGAGAGTCTGTTATTAGCTCAGGGACTTAGTATTTGTGTTCTGGAAAATAATCCTCCACACATTGCTGTAAATTCATTATAGTGGGCTGAAAAGACATCATCAACAGTACGAGTATCATGAAAGAAAGTGAAAATTAAAAGTGGGCAGAATTAGCTGTGTCAGTATAGGCTGCTGTTTTAGATAAAATCACATCTATTATGGCATCACTACCTTATATTCTTTATCTAAAGACAAAGTCTATCAACAAACTTATTCTCTGCCTTCATAATGATGATGGAGGTCAACCTTTGCTGTTAGGGTTGACAGCTGGTTATTTGCTCACAGATCTCAGTCTATGTGATGCTATAATCTTGCAGTACTTCTCAGAGTATACCCCTATGTTGGATATGGCTCAGTTTATCAGGACTCATTTCAGCTAAGTTTAAAAGGAATGTGGCTAAACCTCCAGCTATACAAGACATCACCAAAACCAGTCTTCCTTACTTCAGAGGACAGCACTGTAGGCACAAGGCTATACAGCCCCTGCTAGATATTATGCAGAGAAACACAGCTCCTCCAATGGCAGGTGCGTCTTGGCAAATCTGCCAATACCATCTGCAGTTTGGTTTGTATATGACCCTACATGATCCAGACCTATCATCAAATCAACCTAGGCAGGTGAGGGTAAGGGATCAGATGCAGTATCACACTGTATCCCATTATCTTCTTCACCAGGCTGTACTGCAAGGAGTCCAGTTAAGGAAACACTCCTTGGATACAACCTAACACCACGGTCCAGCCTGCTTACATATGATGTTATGCACTAAACATATCCCTTATGTCACAGTCTGGCAGATACGATCTTATGCACCTGACAAGTATAAACTCAAGAGACTTTTCCTCAGCATCATTTGCCAAGTTTTGACACTGCCAGCTCTTGAGACTTGGTAGAATTGCAAGGCAAGCCAACATGGCTGTATTTTGTTACTTGGAAATGTAAAATGTTATCTGGAAATCCCATTTGGAGAGGGCAGAAACCACTATTCCCATACAAACTCACCTTCTCTGAGTGCTGCTGCCAGCAGTGAAACAGCCTGTGGAGTTTCTCCAAAATCCAGTTTGATAAGGAGGTGAGGCTCTACATGAACATCCTTTAACCCAATCATATCTACCAGTTCCGCATAGGTACGCAACTTGTCTTCCAAGCAGCTGCAGATTTGCTGGTCCTGGTTACTCAGTGATTCTGTCAACAAAAATTGAGTAGCATATTAATATTTTTTTAACCTGCAGGCAAAGTACTTTGGACATTCACACTTCTAATGCTTACACCACACAGACACTGCTAATGAGCTAGGCAACAGACCTACACGATACCTTTTGCAAGTGGCTAGGACCCAAATTCAACCAATAGTCTGTCCTGCCTGACAAAGGACCAGGCAACTGCCCTATCCTGATGAGGTGGCCTTGCCGGTGTTCTGGAGCACTCAGCTATCTCCTGCTACACTCACAACAAGCAATGCTGGAAAAGCACTTGGCTAATTCACTGTCTCAACATCAAAGAACATCTGCTCTCAGTGGAGGATGCCCTTCCCTGTTTCTCTCTCCAGGAAGGACATTGGTGAAATTTCTCTCCTTACAGCACTTAAAGATGTGGAAATTAGGTGTACAGGAAACAAGGAAGTGAAATTTGTCTTGATTAGTGATAATTTTAGACAAAAATAAAAGCAGCAAAGGTGTACTGCCATAAACAAGTAGAAAAGTAGTTACTGGAGGTTTGAGGTACTTCCACAAATAGGAATCTATCTGACCTTGATGCTGATCTGCAAAATTTAGCGCTTATTCTGAAATAAGCCATTTTACCTTTTCTTTTGTACTCACAGTAATGTAGTAAAAATATAAAGTACTTGGAAAAAAATGGTTCTTTTTCAGGCAACTCCCATATACAATCAGACAACCCTAGCTTTCTGTGCTGTGACTCTGCATATTAAGCCATTCTGAGTGCATCAGCCAACACATGAATGTTATTCCTTCATCCTAAACTCTCAGGACATGGGAGGTCTCAGAGTGGCAGGAAAGGTACCGCACCTTGATATTTCTGAATTCTGGATGCTTTGGCCTCAGCAATACGTCTGTCCTCATCAGATTCATTCATTTTTCTTCCCTTTTTTTCCTCTGGACATCTTTAGAGATGAAACAAATGTGGATAAAGCAAAATCTGAACATTTATAATTATCTTCAGTACAGCCTTGCATTCATAATAAATCGCACAACATCAACATCAACTTTTGCTCCAATCCAGCAGCATGCCATTTGCCTACTTCTTTAAAAAGCAGTAACTGGGTATGAACAATACTGAAGGATTCCTTTCAATCCTGATAAGGTTACATCATGCAGTGAGTGGGTGGCTGGCCCTCCTGCAGGTTTGCAGCTCCCACACGGAGCAATGCTTTCCCTGCCATTCCTAAGGAACTAATACCAAGGTGTAATTGGGGATTTATCCAGAATGGATGTATGGACACTTGCAGAACTCAAGAAAGCATCCAGTGCCAAAAGGAAAGGTGAGAGAAGCCTAAAATGACAGGTGAGGACATCTGATGGGGAGCAAGAAAGGTCTGTAGGTTCAGTGGTAAAACAGAAGAAAACGGGTAGTTTGGCAGAAGTGATGGTGAGGTTTTGGTGTTTGTGAACCCAGCCTCATAGGATAGATCCAGTGCAGTGCAGAAGAGAGAGCACGCTGCAACAAATACCCAAATGACCTCCTATCTGCTTTGGACTGCCAAGGTGAAAACCAAAAGCCTTTTTCTCTACCTTTCCACTGCATCTTGAATATGCCTCATCCAGCTGTTACGTTCCTCTTTGGAGCTGGTATGAATCTCATACATTTCAGGTCCTGAAGATGAAGCGCTGATCAGAAACATCCCCCTTTCTTCATTGGCTACTTCTCTTACTATGAGTTTCTGAAGACAGATAACTGAAGGCTTCCGGTCCTGGGGGAAACAGTCACAGTATATTAAAAAAAATAAATGGGTTTCTCATAAAATACCATACTTTTATAATAAGGCATATTTTTGAATTAACTGAACTAATTCTCCTACTGTTAAACTCAGCCTATGCATGTTCTCACCAAGTATATGGCTGCAAAAGATGAGTATTCAGACATCTTTTTAAACTATTTTTGTTAAATACCTTACAGTATTCACAAACAAGTAAAGCATTGTGTATGCGCTAAAAAATAAATCCCAGGGGATCAATGATACTGACACACTGTATTTATATAGTATTTATAATAAGTTTGGGAACTTCAGTCCATGACCTTTCATATATTTTATGCGTATTTACTACTACATTTGCAGTCAAATTATTCTTCTGTTTTGTTTAACAGAACCAGAAGTTAAAATTTATTTTAGATAATTGAAAGAGCCTGCTCTGCTTCCCATCCTCATAACCACATGAGGCACATCGCTAAACATCATTCTGTTGTTTTATCCTTCTTCTTCCCCGAGATTTCTTAATTTTGAAAATAAACCACGTTTTCCATATACTGGTACATTACCGTTCTGAATATACTACCAGGATTAAAGAAATAAAACAATATTTGAGAATAACCTAGAAAGGGTCCTCACATTTGAGAAATACACAAACAAAAATGTAATGTATATATTCAAAAGTCTGGTAATATACTTACAACAGCTGCAAAGATGTATTTTTGATCTTTTTCTTGTAAGAACAGCAGCACATCAGTTAGAAGCAGAGCTAAGGTGTCTTAAAATGAGAAAAGTAAAAGATTTTTTTTAATGAAGGGTTATACTTAACACTATACTTAATTTCTTCTTTTATACTTTAAAAAGGAAGAAATCCTGTTCAATAAGTCTCCCACATAATCCTACAGTAAACTAAACAGGAAATAGCTGGATTGCCCTATGGTCTGCACAAAGCAACTGCAAGACATCACTTTGTGCCTCCTGGGAAAGACCCCACTTTCTACTATTCACCCTCCTGCAGCACAGTGCTGGAGCACTGTCCCATGGAAAGCAGAAACCCTCACTCAAACATGCCCCCACATTTCCCAGGCCACTGACAGGCAACCTGGCAAAGAACAACTCACACAAATTTTGTTTTGCCTGTAGCAGCACAGTATGAAAGCATTTCTGGAGTAATAGTGAGGAGATAGCTTTATAAATCTTACAACAAATACTAGTAAGTTTAAAAAAAAGACAATCCCAACATATGATTAAAGTGAAAATCAGACTGTGAACTTGAATGTAAAAACTGGGCTCTGGCCATATTTGCCCTCATGTTTTCTTTTTCACTGTCTGTGTACCAGTACCACTGAAGAACCGCATGTAATTTTAATGCCTTATTTTCAGTAGTCAATGCTGTGAAGAATATAAATATGTAAGTCAAGAAGCTACTTCACGGGATGAAGCTGCAAACTGTGGGAACTAAAAGAAGTGTCTGGAAGAAAAAATGCAACTAATAGTAGAATGTACAAAATTTACAGTTTCCCAGGCACTGTAGGCAAACTTGTCATTTTAAATATACAGGGGATTACCTATAAAACATGACAGCTTTTGGAACTATTCTTCCAACAATATTCTCACTACCATTCACCCAAAAATCTGTGTTTGCAATGCAGTGTAACAAAGTACTTTCATTCTTAAACCAAACAATCTTTATATGTTACTTGCAAATAAAGAGTTGGAGGACTTTACTGCTAGGATGCAATACCTTTGAAACGACCTGTAGCTGTTTTCCAGTACACTAAACCTTCATGAAGAAGTATATTCTCTTTTCTCAGTAAGTCTTGCTTCCTAAAAACATAGCCGCTCTTCAGCTTTGTGTATGTTTTGTTGTCAGTCCGACTGAGAATTTCCAACAGCTTTTGCTTTTTCTCATATTCATTAACTTTTAAATCTACTGCGGCAATTATGTCCTTAATTAAATGAAGGGCTTTGCACAGGTCTTTATGTTCTTCTGTTCCTTCTGTAGGAAACAAAAAATAAACAAACTGATAATAGCTGACATATTCAATAGAAAGTATTATTCCTTACTTTCTTGGAACTAATCAACATGATGCAAGGCTTAAATTGATAAATATGTCATTTTAACTTGAACACAGTAATCAACTTACTAGAAATACTAGAGATATCTGCCTTTGGTTTGCCTGTTAAAAGATGACGGGTACCTCAGATTTATTCATCAGTCAAAACTAAACATTGAATATTTCTGACATATTTATGAGCTGTTAGCATCTCTTTTTTTTTTTTTTTTTTTTTTTTAACTAAGTTAAATCATATATTACTCTTCTGGTTAAGAGTTAAAAAGAAATTAAAATAGGATTTCAGGGATTTCAAAGACAGTTTCCAAGGAAATTTTGCAACTTTCTGCAATATAGAAATATTGTATAAAAACTTTCTGCAATATTCACTTATTACCCATTTTGAGGGTAATATCTGTAAGCTTCTAGCATTTCTAACATATTCTACAAAACTGCAGGGTTATTCAAACTTTTGTTTGAAAAGCCGAACAATAATTTGCCTAATTTTACAAGATCCTTCACTGTATCTCATTTTGAAGAACATGCACATACTTGCCTGAATTAATTCACATCCTCTATTCAAGATCTTTTGCTAAAACATGTTCTACTGGACTTCTAGGACTTACCTCACTGGAATCCTGGAAATTTTCACATCCTAGCTTTGGCAAAGACTATGTATACTAGACACACACTTTAGGTGATATTTGCCTGAACAGTAGTTACTTACATTGCTGTGTTTCTCTACAGAACAGTGAATTTCATTCTTTGTATAAATTGTATCAGTGCATATTCCTTACATTAGAAATGCACTATGATTACAGATGTGAAGCAACACTCAGCTTTTATTCACCTTTTGTGTACAGCAATATCCTTTCAACCAGAACAGGGTATTTGGTGATTCGCTGAGTGACAAGCAGAATGCACTCAGGGATTCCTCGGCGTCGTGCCAACAGGTTGCTGTTCCTCAGCTGTACAGACACAAATACATACCTTAAGTAGTAAATGCTTATCAAAGCACCAACTGACTAATAAGAAATATGATCTCAACATGCTAGACTAAACTGAAATGAAATGCTGGGTTACCTGAACCATCCCCAAGGAAGATTTGTTGCCCTGAGGGATGAGGTATGCTACAACAGAAACATGTATGTGATATATACTGAATGCCAAAGCTTTCATACATTTGAAAGAAAACTGTAATTTATTAGCTCACTCATTAAGAATGAAAAAAACTTGACATTTTTATTGACTACTAAAAGAGAGATACTGAATATAACTTTGATCCTTAAATTTTAAATAAAGGCTACATAGGGATCACATTCATGTGGAAACATACCTTGATAAAATTGTGAAATTTCTTGTTTTGCTGCAACTCTTTGAAGAGACTAACAGCTTCTTTCTGATGGCTGCAAAATTCCCCATATATTTTCTTCATTTTGGTTGCATTTTCCTCTGAAAACTGAAGAAATTAATAATTAAATCATGCTCAACATCGCAACTAACATAAAAGTATATACCAAGGATTAATATATTCTGTACATACTCAGAACCTCTAACTTCTATGCTACTTGTTTGTCAAGTTCTCTGAATGTCACTAACAGGGTCTGTCACCACAGAACAAAAAATGGGCTAGCCATTTTAGGAGTAAGGAGAGGAAGGTAAGCTGTAGAGGGCACAAGTGTGACAATCCTGCAAATAATGGCTAGACCAACTAGTATAACACTGCTTCCTTTGCAAACGTGATCCCTTTGAGGCTTATTTGCATTCATCTGATCTCCCCATCACTTATAAAACAGATATCAATAGTTCAGCTTCTTTAGTTCAGCAGGGTGAGAACTGACTGCCAAAAGGTGAAAAGCTGCACTCATTGCAAGGAACCAAACTGCTGGCAGCAAGCAAGCAGAGTTAGCTAGCAGTACTACAGCTACCATAAGCACATGTGACGACCCCTCCTCTAATGAGCAGCAACCCAAGATACACCACACCAGACCACTTTATGAAATGAAGAAATGAAAGGATAGTTTGTTTTCCATGATCAATTATTCACACTTCTGCCTAGCTGTTAACAAAATGAACTCATTGCTACTGTTTGAGCAATCCATGGGAGCAGCTTTTTATCATGAACAGAATCTCAAATTCATCACTTTCTTTGTCACTTGTACCATGCATGTACAAGTTCGTCCACCTGTTATCAGTTACCTGTCAGTAATTATTTTCTCTCATTGCTATTTCACCCTGCCATAACCTTAAGGGGACATTGAATTTAATAAGGCAACATTAGCCCTCTTCTCATCCCCAAAAAAAGTTTCAAACTCAGTAAATTGTATTTGAGAACCCTGACTATGTGAAGGATTAACAGAGCTGATGTCTCTACCTGTTGCACAAGGATGTCTCCAATTCTACTGATTACAAAATTACGGTCATTCCCCACTTCACATGATTCCTGCCGTCTCTCTCTCATTCTGAAGAAGAATTGCTTGTGGATCTCCAGTAGCTCATCTAAGCAGGGGAATATCTTATTCACTGTGTTGTGGTCCAGCTGTAGTTCTTCTTTCATTCCCTTCCTGAATATTTCAGACATAATGAACAGGGTATGGATGTGATGCACTTCTGTTTGCACCAGCTCTGCGGCATAAAAGAAAACAGCTTAGTGTAGTAATCACCTGAACATTTTAGACACCTTCTGTGATATGTTATATTATATATCATATATCGCACATAATCAATTTTCCTTTGTGAGCCTCAAACCTAATAGATTATGCCAGTGAGAAGACTTAATATATTGAGCTCTAATGCAGCTTTCTCAGTTGTACCCCACTGAGCATGCTAGGATAGCAACTGATTAAAATGGGAACTGGATGAGGTCTCTTCCAACCTCAACCATCCTGTGAACAGGGTAGGCATGTCTTTGGTAAACAGTACGCTCCTACATTTCCTTAGCTCTAGAATAAATCATAATCTGTGACAAAAATGTTCTTTGAGCCTTATTATTCTAAATTGAGCCATTCATTCTTCCAGACATAAAACGTCAGGTTCCCTAGTGCATTTTCTACACCCAGTTGTTTCCAAACTTACACGAAGCTTTGATATACTGACCAAAAATGACGTCCTGCCTCTTGATGACATCCTTTTCTTGTTTGTGATAGAATGCTGGGTCCACAACAAGACTCCAGGACTCCGCTTCAAACTCTCTTGCATCTGAGCTGAGGTCAGTCCACTGAGACGAATCCACATACTCTGTGGGAAAATGTGTATCTCATATATACCAGCTGTATGAATGTTAAGGGACACTCCTTTGCACACACACATCTATTTGTAAATAAAGGAGACAAATCATCAAATCATAGGAATTAACTTTAAGCAACTTCTGCAAATGCTGGCAATTGGTTTTATAACAGAAATGCTTGCCAGATGTCAATAGCATTACTGTAGTATTGAAATGCAAATGTGACAGCAGGGGAGAAGAACAAACAAACAAAATCTTCTCAGATTAAATCCTTTTACCCTTTTTCACTTGAAGAAACCTTTCAAATTTAAAAATAAAATCCATCATTTTCGAAAGTATCTGTGATTTTGGAGGATCACTATTCATTTTGCAGATGTCCTGCATAGCATATCCACACTACCTTTTGTGAAAGGATTCCCTTCATCTTTGAAATTTAGCCTCTCACCTACCTACAGAAAATGCCTATATCTGTTCACCTCACAAGGATGTGTATCCATTTTGGAGGGCAGTTTACCAGTGGGAGATAAGATTTGGAATCATAGAATGACTGAGGTTGGAAGAGACCTCTGAATACCATCAAGTCCAACCCCCTGCCGAGTAGGATCACCTAGAGCACACTGCACAGACATCCAGAGAGGTTTTGAACATCTCCAGAGGAGACTCAACAACCTCTCTGGGCAACCTGAGCCAGTGCTCTGTCACCCTCTCAGTAAAGAAATGCCCTCTCATATTCAGCCAGAACCTCCTTTGCTTCAGTTTGAGCCCATTGCCTCTTGTCCGGTCACTGGGCACAACAGAAAAGAGACTGGCTCCATCCGCTCAACACCCTTCCCTCAAATATTTATACTCATTGATGAGGCCTCCCCTCAGCCTTCTCTTTTCCAGGCTAAACAGGCCCAGTTCTCTCAGCCTGTCCTCATATGACAACTGTTCCAGTCCTCTCATCATCTTCATAGCCCTCCTCTGAACTCGATCCAGTAGCTCCATGTCCTTCTTGTACTGGGGAGCCCAGAACTGGACACAATACTCCAGGTGTGGCCTCACCAGGGCTGAGTAAAGGGGAAGATCACCTCCCTCAGCCTGCTGGAAACACTCTTCCAAATATACCCCAGGATACCATTGGCCTTCTAGGCCACAAGGGCAAGACTGGAGGCTACTGGGGAAACAGAAGGGATGTAGGTTTATATTTTCCAATGTATGTTGACAATAGAAACAATTAGGTGAGTGCAGAAAGAAAGTATATTTTTTCTGCAAGGATGCCAAATATATTTACCCTATTTTTTTCCAGTAGCCACACCATACAAAAATATTCTAAAAGTTTTCAAAGATTTAGTTACCAGGAAGAAAGAAAAAGCTATATTTTAAGACTATTGTGTCTGATTGTATCACTTTAATGAAGGACTCGGTTTTAACTAGCAAAAATAGGTTGCTCGTCTTTTATAAGCACCTTCCTGTATCAACTAATTATATAGGAATAATGATAATAATTAAGTGATATTAAAATAATAATAAATAATATTAAAGTAATTAATTAAAAATAATGACTTATTTTGCTCTTTGAATATAGGTTATAAAAGGCAACATTTGTATAATACTTCTCACCTTCCATCATAAATGTATCTGTTGAAGAAAAGGTCCCTAATGCCTGTAACATCTCCTCAGAACGCGACTTGGACCTCCAGGTACTAGTCTCAGAGTCTTCCTCAGGAAATGGCATAGATCTTCCATAGCAGGGGAAAAGGAAAAAAAAAAAAATTAATGGATGCAATTTTCCCAGAAATGCTGAATGATATATTTAGCAAAGAATCTTGGTGGCTACCCTCTACCTTTCAGAACTGGCACTGGGAACACTTTTGGACAATAAGTGGGACTGTGGCAAGGCTTCCCTCCACCCAGCAGACAGTCCAATAGGCACAGAGGAAGAAGGACGCACAGAGAACAGCACAGGCTGTGGAATATCTCCAAGCCGTGAATCTATGAAGCAAAGCACAAAATAGCATTTTGAAAATGTATAGCATATATTAATAACATAGTTAAACTAAAATGCTCTCTGGTTTTCTTGTAGACCCATACCAGGTACCAGGAATGTCCTCCCAAACATGGTGCAAGACTGTAATATTCTACCACAGAATATAAAGAAAAGTCTCCCAGCAAAGTAGAATAGCTCCAGTGTGGTTACTATTGATAAGAAAACAATATCTAATCATACATGCTCTCACATTGCAACCTGAACACCAGAAGACCCAAATATCTATGCATATGGTGAGTGACAAAAGCACAAGACAGAACTAGCTACTTCTGATTTCCATTCCCATGAATGATGAAGGACAGTTTCTGTTGTCATTCCCCTGATTTTTTCAAAGAGGCTTAACTTTGAAGTGCCACGTTTACACATCTTAGCCTACAAAAATACTTACTTGCTACACCAGCTTGGGGCTTGCTTTTGTTATGGTACCTCTCCTGGGATTTCTGAAAAAGAATTATTTTTGAAATAACAATGAAATCACAGCAGACAGATAACTAAATAGTCAAGTTAGTAATTCACTTACATATAACATCACACAAAAGGGCTTCAAGAAAATGGTCCTAAATGATGTTCCTAATTTCAAAAAATATCAAATAAACCTAAGTCAAAATAAAACGTTATTTGTACTACAATACAAAACTGAATCTATTTATACCAAAGAGAATTACTGAGCTACTATAAGCTGCTTTTTATGTATCAATATTGCCATGAAGGCTGCAAGAAAAGGAGATCATCTTCAGGGCTTTATATTCAAATATACTTGAAATACTTGTGGCAGGATACTGCCTGAGGAAGTCTGGGCTAGGTGTCAAGAGGCAGAATCAACCATCCTTCCAAAATGTGCTTTGCAAAACCTGTCATGAAAGGCTGTTGTGCTTAGACATGTATTTCACCTGAGGTGGTTCAGTGAATGTTTTCTGTATCTCATTCTTGTTGAGATGAGTCAACAAGAATGGTGCGGAAAGGCTCTTGTCTCCTCTTGACAAATAACCTATCAGTCCCAATAAATAAAATTGCCAGTTCAGCTCTCCTAGTGTCCTCTAGTTGGCCAGAAATGTGTGCTATAACATGAGAGCTATAAACAAAAAAAATAAAAATACCTGTTTTACATCCAGTTTAAGCCTTGTTTACCCTGAAGACTCTGTGTGGAAATATTCTTCCTGCAAGCCACCATGATGCAAAACCCAGCTACACCAGAAAGACACACTCCAGTGATTTGAAGAATGACCTGCATCACTGTGGCATACTTCTTTGCTAGACCCGTTTTATTCCATGCGGGCAATGACCTTACACATCTATTTTTGAAAGTGACATATTTCTTATGATAACTTCACCATATCTGCACACCTACTTAAAGGGAAGCAGCCTGTATATTTTCTAGCCCTGATTTTGCTCTGTCTGCAGTGGCAGCTGAACGCTGGGGGCGAGTGCCTAGACAGGCTGTGGAGTCTCCTCCATGAGAGATTTTCCAGAGCACATCAGAAAAACATCTGCCAAAATTGTTAGCTAAAGGTCAGCTTGCCCCAGAGTAACAAGATGGACTAGGTCACCTCCTGAAGTCCCCACTGCTTTCCATTATTACACACATGTAGGACCCCATTTCTGCAAAAGGGATGTCCATGACTTTGGGCAGCCTTTCTTTTTAATCCCTTTGTGTACCC
Source organism: Aythya fuligula (assembly GCF_009819795.1). Classification (NCBI taxonomy): domain Eukaryota; kingdom Metazoa; phylum Chordata; class Aves; order Anseriformes; family Anatidae; genus Aythya; species Aythya fuligula. The sequence goes on from NC_045593.1 coordinate 27,222,005, forward strand.
TCCAGGCACACCGTTTTCCAACTTGCCCTTGCAGTTCTTAAAAAATACAAATAACACTTTAAACTTATTTTTGACCCTCTTCTAGAAATTCTGGTTCAAGCACAGAGCTTGCTGTGTTGTTCACATTAGACAGTTTAATGCCCTTGTAACGCTTTGCATACATATATAGCATTAGGTCTGCAAAGGCTTCCAGTGCTTTCTGGTTTTTCTTCACTTTGTTTCTAAACCCCTTGGAAACCAAATATTCTCTAAAGAGAACAGTGTGGTGTAGGAAGTTACCTTGGTGCAAACAGGAGCACACTCCTTACAGCTTTTATGGACAATCATGTTGCAATCTGAAAGAGAAGGTACATTTCAAAGCCTGATCCTGAACAGGGTCCTCAGCCTGCAGATGATGTTATTCTGAGGCTTCATCACTTTTCCTCGTTCAGATCCCCTTACTAAAGTATACTTGAGGCTGCTGTGATGCTACAGCTGGAAGAAGTCTCTGCCTGGAGATGACTGTGGTCCCTTCTGAAGTTTTCATCTGCTGTCCTTACCCCCTTCTCCCCTGCCAACCTCAGCCCACTACATGAAGTAGGTACTTCCAAATCTAGGCAAGGTTTCTTTTTGACATAAAACACTGAACCAGGATCTCCAAAGCAGGTTTCAGAGCACTGCAAATTCACACACAAAAGCTAGCAACTACTTACAAGAGCACTGAAGGGACTCCTTTCCTAGGAGAGCCTTTTCGCAGGCCATACATGGCATAACTCCTGAGAAAGTCCCATTTATAAAATTATGTCTGTTCAGTTTCTCTTTATCTTTGGTATCTTTAGTTTTTGTCTTCATCCCCAACAGCACAGACAAGAAAAAAAAAAAAGGGGGGGGGGGAGAACATTAGGAAAGAAGATAAAATGATTCAACCTTAGAAACACTACAGCATTCTCTTAAGAGCAAAGGATCTTAAAGCATTCATTCCTTGTTCTGGAAGACTTATAATACTATAATATATTATTACATCTGACATTGTTAAAGTTCTAAAACGATGAAGGCATTAATTTCACTGGCAGCTAGGCGAGAAAGCATTAACACAAGGAAGACTGGCATTTAAAAACCTGCAAAAAAGAAAGGGCCAGGAAACAAAATTTAAGAAGTCTTATTGACTTGCCACATACAAAAAATATTTTTGTTTGTTTGTTTGTTTGCATCTTCTTGAGGAGTACAGGCAAACTCATGCCTGTGCAGTTAAAGCTGCATTCACATAATCTTATGCAAACTGTCTTCAAATATTAAATGACATCGGAAATAACCTATTTTCAATAAGTGTTAATGGATTTAATAATTTTTGACTATTTTTACAGTACTTCTGTTGGTGTGAGCATACATTCCTCTGAGCACTTCTGGTAGTCATGCTTTAGGAGACCACACAGAAACACATTCATGTATGGCTGCTGGACTGGACATATGTGTTCAGAGCCAGCTCTGCCTCATGGGAAGATCTCACCCCAGCAGTAGTTTGCTAACCATCTTCATACCCACATATGTTAGGATATCCTGGGGCACAGCAGTGTGCATTAGAAAGCCTGCAAAATTGCTGAAACAACCCACAGGCCAAATCCACCCCTCAATCTTTTAATTGATGCCATTCATCTACACTTCAGGTGTCTCAAGATTAAACCACAAACATTGTCATCTACCTTTCATAACACGTATGTTTGACCAAACAGGCCTTGAATCTGCACCTCTTTAATGCTAAGCAGCATTTACTCATACAAGAAGTACCATTAACTTCAAATAAAGGAAATTCAACTGATTAAGTGCCCACGTACAATGACTAAGTGCCCATGCTACAGACTTGAGCACTTATTGAGAATGATTACAAGAACAGGAATATATCTTTTAATTTTATTTAGCAGAGAAAATTATTTCTTAAAGGTATTTCTAAAGACATTTCAACTTTGGCTAAACAGTAAAATGAAATTATTGATAACATTGAAAAATGGCACCGGCACCAGTTGATGTTGTTTTGCTAATGCTATCATTTAAAAGGAAAGCTGTTTTTCTAATATGAAGGCCTTTTGAGGGTATTCTGCATAAGTTTTAAAATTACAAGATAAAGACTGATGTTTCTTCCTATTACATGTTTTTTGCAATAAAGAACAAGCTATGTCTACATAAAAATTTAGATTCTCATCTACAATTAATTTAATCACAGTGACATAATTATAGATAATAATATAGACATAAATCTCAAATTACCTTGCACTTATTCCGCGAGCTAGTCATTCTGTTCATTAGAAAGCTGAAAGTCCGACTCACTTTACATTTTTCAGGCTCTGCTTTTGAAGGAACAATATACTTATCCCATTCCTCCTCCTGAATCCTAGAAACACAGACCAGCAAAAACAACTCATCCCAGTGGGAAACAGAGCAGAACCTAGATGGGGGTTGCTTCGTCTGACATTTACAGCTACAGTGTTTAATTCTGGTTTTAGTTCTCATTATTACAAAGATGATAAACACTATTTATTTTTTCCCCGCTCGGCTCCCTAGGTGGCAGCACGCTTGCACAGACCCGCTCCCGGCTCCTGGGGACCCGTGCCCGACGAGCATCCTACCTTTTCTCCCGGGAGTGCTCGGGCAGGCTGTACGCTCGCTCTGCAAGACACAAGCAGGTAACCAACATCAGGCTGGGAAGACACCACGTTTACGGGAAACACGCGACCTCCACCGGGCCGTAAGCTTGTCATTAAGCGCTTGCAATGTCATTTTAAAATTAGGGAAGCAAAAACAAATAGGTACATTAGAAGCAGCTTTTTCTAGGGTAACGCCACTGCTGACTGGGCTGCGGTTAGCTGGTGGAACCTGATAGAACTGAGATAGACAGGTATCAGCAAATGCCAGCCTCTACAAACAGTCTTAAGAAAAAATAAAAAATATATTTTTCTTCTTAACAACCCAGACTTGAATGATTCATACTCCATTTTGCTTTTTAGCAGATCTGTCATAATATATCTTCATGATATTCTTCTAACATTCACAATTGCCTGTTTAATGCAGCTTTATCTAGAACACTATTAAAAAAACAAAAAACAAAACAAAAAAAAAAAACCACCTTTTCCTAAAGAGGAACAGTACTAGCCTATGTACTGCACAGACCATGTCACTTTTTAAACGTTTACACCCTGGAAAGAGTGGAGAGGTCTCAAGGAGACACTTTTCAGCTAACTACCTAGAAAACAAAAATAAATAAGTAGATAGATAGATAGGTAAGCTGGGTTGTTTTGATAAATTAGAATTTCCTCTACTATTTCCATATGAGAAGTAATTTAGTTTTGCAGAGATTACTTGAAAAGTATCAGAAAGATACTTAAACAGCTAACCTGAAGCATCAGACTGTGCCATGTTTAAGGTTAGATACAAACTTAAACATGCTCCACAGAATCAGCACGTCTTCAGACAAACATGTAGTTCAGGTTAGCGAGAGCCAGAGTCAAAGAAGCAGCGAGACCAAAACAGCATCTCAGTTAGCTGCCAAACAAAACCTGTGCAGCAGGATGCTTTCTGAAGACACGAAGACCATGGTGCCCAAGGAAGATGAAGGCAGCTTCATGCAAAACAGCGCTGTGGGGTTGTCGTGGTACTTACTACAGGGGTGGAGCAGAGACACTGACTTAGAGAGTGTAAGAGCCTGAAGGAGGGATCGACCACTGTTCATGAGCACACCATCTACAGAGCAGGGACAAATCCTTTACTGTTATGGCCTGGTAATACCTTCTTGAATAAAAACAGGCAGCTGTTTTAAACCTGAGCATATCAAAAAGCTTCCCTCAGAAATAGATGGGGATTTCCCATTTTTTCATCATATTTGGTGTGAGAAAGACCAGCCTGTTGCCATCGTGCATTCCTCTCTTTGGCTTACACCTTATTGACATGTACAGGGTCAGCAGTGCCTCCCTCTGGCACAGCCAGGCCCTGAGTGAGATGCCTCATGAGCTGGCAGCTGGGCAGAAGGGGCAGGTTTCCAGCAGGCAGACACCCAAATGGACCTAGACACAGCCCCTCTGTAGCCTGCAGAGTCCAGGATGTCCTCTCATCCACGGCCCTTGCTCCCAGCAGTTGGTGAGTGCAGAGCACACTACATCTGCAGTGTGGGCTGCAGAGCAGCTTTTTTCCAAAGGAGAAGGAGAAGGAGAAGGAGAAGGAGAAGGAGAAGGAGAAGGAGAAGGAGAAGGAGAAGGAGAAGGAGAAGGAGAAGGAGAAGGAGAAGGAGAAGGAGAAGGAGAAGGAGAAGGAGAAGGAGAAGGAGAAGGAGAAGGAGAAGGAGAAGGAGAAGGAGAAGGAGAAGGAGAAGGAGAAGGAGAAGGAGAAGGAGAAGGAGAAGGAGAAGGAGAAGGAGAAGGAGAAGGAGAAGGAGAAGGAGAAGGAGAAGGAGAAGGAGAAGGAGAAGGAGAAGGAGAAGGAGAAGGAGAAGGAGAAGGAGAAGGAGAAGGAGAAGGAGAAGGAGAAGGAGAAGGAGAAGGAGGAGAAGGAGAAGGAGAAGGAGGAGAAGGAGAAGGAGAAGGAGGAGAAGGAGAAGGAGAAGGAGGAGAAGGAGAAGGAGAAGGAGAAGGTTTCCAACAACACAGGGAAATGTCTAGCACTGACAGTCCTAGGGGGAAGGGAGGAGAGAATGGACAGGATGTGGGCTCAAGCCCAGATCAGGTTGGAGTAGGTAAGGGTGTCTGGATGAAACTTAATGTTCTGTGACACCAACGGTCCCTTTGGCAACAAGGTCAAAGGTTTTAACTCTAAGCACACACATTACAAGGTTCTGCTTATCAGCCATCCTCTGCTTCTGTGACATACTTCATTTATTTCCTTCTGCCTTGCATTTTCAAAGACTTTTCACTAATCTGTAGGATACGAATGGTTGCAAATACATAAGCGGCGTGACAAAATGCAGCACAACTACATGCTGCAGCACACAGTACTCATTTCAAGGGGACATAAAATCTTACTCAGAATAAAGCATGTTAGAAACAATTTGTAAGACATTACAGGTTAAGCAGAAAAGTCATTTTGACAACACCGGAATAGAATGTGATGTTCTTACAGAATTTTTCCGTGGGAAAACACCTGTTCACTCATAAATCTGACAGCTCAATCTGATCAGAAACAGGCTGAGCCCAACCCTCAGCTTGAACAGCATGCAGATGTCATACGCATGAATCCCCACCAAGACACCTCCAACTTTGTTTGAAGGAGAGGGTGGGTTCTGATTATGAAAAAGACCACAAAGCCAACAATTTTAGAGATTCGCCAGGATCTAAGTGAAACTGGGGCCACTCGCCTTCTCCGACTCTGCTTCCGCATCATCTTTAGCCTTCTTTCAGTCTCTGTTGGGCACACAGCAGGAGGTTAGGATAAGGCTCTTTGGAAAAGAAGATTAGTGTCTACATTACCTTTTCTGACTAATGGTCTCGCTGTCCCAGTTCACATGTCCTCCTAAGAATCTGCTGCTGTATTGGGGGACAGCATGAGGAGGTAGTACATGGGAGAAAAGCAAGGGAAGATGGTACAGGAACCTGAGGGCAACTAAACCCTTCATTCACGGGCACTAGTGAGGTCTATGAGTGCATGGACCTTGTGCACACAGGTACTGAGGGGACACAACGGGCCTGAGTAAAGACATCAGCACTGGGTCTGAAGCAGGCAAACATGGGTGCAGATGAAAAGCAAGAGCAGAGCTGGCACTGACCTTCATTTGAATCACCAACTGTGAAGTCCTGAGGAATGTAAGGTCTTCCTAATACATCTTTTGGTGAGGAGCAGGAATAGGAGCGTGACCGAATTCCAGAAAGTGAGCATTCCTACAACAAATTGCAGCAAATGAGAACCTGTATCGGTTTGAAATTTGCCAGCAACGGAACCAAAATAAATCAGTGGCAACATTTCTAAAAGAGACAGTTGACCACACACATATATTTACTTGGCTTCATTAAAGTCTTAAATTCAAGTACAGGTTTTGTCTACTTTGAATTCTTAAAAGAGCCTGCCATACTTCTGTCATAAGAAATTCTGGTATATTTCAGGAAATGTTTTCTGGGTGCAGGTTAGACTAAGAGGAAGCTTACATTTTTCTCGTTTGGTGGCAAGCACCATCCAGTGTTGTGCACCATTACATCTATCTGATGACCAAGTTATGGTTTTTTCCTATGGGAACCACTAATTCTTTGTGGTTTAATACCATAAGAACATATCATATAGACTAACACCCTGTCCTGGTAAGTAGTGATAAGTCTCAAAAGAAAGCAGTTAGCTTCTTTCTCCTTTTCTCCCGTACTTTTTTGATTGTGCTTGAAAAAACATTCTGATCCCCAACTATGTCAATGATATGGCTTGAAAGGAACCCCCTCTGATTTTTGATGCATCATTTAAATTTCAAGACAGGCTATTCCTAAACTGCTTATACTGCTTTTAAAAGTCTCCCTAACAGAATTCAGCTCTTGCTGGACTTCTTTTCTCCCTTCAAGTAATTATTTACTGAAGGTCAGATAAAACTACAGTTTCACAAGTAGCCTGCCTAATAAAATATAAAGAATCTCTATGAATATAGAATAACTCTGTATATGTGTCAGATATTGACAGAAATGGCACCAAGGTCTAATGAAAACAAATGTAGCCAGAATGCTTTAGGAAACTGTAACCTGGAGGACAGATCTGCACTGGTCGTTGTACAAAACCCAGCTGACCCTCCATGAGTCTAGGAATTGTTTTATGGTAGGCAGCAGACTGGATTTATTCTTTACAAAGCTGTTACCCTTTCACATAACTACAGCTGGTTAAACATTTTCTAACTCAATATATTTTGGTTGGAAAATGCTTATTCACTGAACCTGATCTATTTCCTCTGAAACAGTTCTGATAAATGATGCTTTTCCAAAGGTGAAGGCAGTCTCTGGTGACCCTTTCCCTGTGCTGCTGACAAACCTGGCCACAACCATGGAGCCCCTGCTCCACATCCCTGCCCATGCTGTTCTCTGGAGAGACTAGCAGCTGTGACGTCCACCTCGGAAGTGAATTTTCACTTTCAGATTTCAGGAGTTGCTTGTATGTTTTCAGTGACTAACTTAAAAGGATGACAATCCACATCAAAACAGTATCACATACCTTGGTTTGCAGACTGGTGGATAAGGAAAGCAATTCTGTCTGGTTGATATTAAAATCACTGCTCATCTCAGAAGAGTCTAATCCATCTCTGCTGCAAGCCTTCACATCTGAAGGTCCGAGGGGAAGGGAGGAAATGTGGGGTCTGTCCAAAACACCATCATTTCCTCTGTCTACTTCAAGGTCATCAAGGCTTGAACTGAAGCAGACAACAAAGTCTTTAAGTCTCATGGATTTTATGAATCAGTCTCAACCTTAATGCCACAAAGCAATGATACGTCTGCATACTCTGATAAATGACAACCCAAGTCACACTCTTGAGTACCCTCACATTTTTCCCATCACCTGGTCACTTTGCACAGGACTTATCTGACCTAACCCAGTGGATCTGCAGTACAGATATTTGCATTGTCCAAGTCACCCAGATTCCCACCACATTTAGCCACCTCTGGAGAATGATATTCAGAACCATGATAGTTATCTCCCTTAAAAGGAGATATTTTGTTCCACACAAGTACCTGCCAATCTACATAAACAATAAAGAGAACCAAGACAACTAGCTCAGATCTCAGCAGGAAGATACATAGATGTGTGGATTTTGCTGTGTGCCTATGTGCGCATGTGTGTTTATGTAAACCATACCATGCGGCTACTCACAGAAGTCTTTTCTACACCTGTGAATTGATGGGGGATGGAAAAGAAAACAGAGATCTGAAGGAGGGTCTGAAATAGTTTATGAGATTAATTTCAAAATATATACATTTAAAAGCATATGTAGGTGGTGAGGCAATGGAAGAGGTTGCTCAGACAAGCTGTGGATGCCCCATCCCTGGAGGTGTTTGAGCCCAGGTTGGACAGGACTTTGGGCAATGTACTCTAGTGGAAGGTGTCCCTGCCCATGTCAGAAAGTTGAACTAGACAGTCTTTAAGGTTCCTTCCAACCCAAGCTCTACTGTGATTCTATAAACATATTCAAAAATCTCTGGCTAAATCAATATATCGAACATCTAGATAATTTGATTGGCAGGGGTTCCTGTACAGAATAGGACAATAAGACTGCTCAGCAGCATCAGGCTGCAAGAGGTCTCCCACGTCGGGTCACATTGACTGCACATGTGAGTTCATGGTCTCTTCATCAGTGCTACTGGAAAGACTGGTTGACTGCTTGCAAAAACATTCCAGCATTACAACATAAAACTTTAAGTTATGTGTGGTATTTCTAAATAGCCAGAGTTTCTACCAGAAATATTAGCACAATAACTCCTTCCCACACCACTACAATTCAGTTTGCCAAAGGAGGAATCTATCAATACTGTCCAAAATTACTTCCTTATTACATTTCTGAAGACCATCTTTCACAATGTTTCCAAATAATATCATATGTGATTTCTCAGAAATGTTATTCAACCATATTATCAGTTATTGTCATGTTTTAAAACTGGAAAAGCAATACATGTCTATGTCAATAGGCAAGCAGTGCATGTCTTACTAGGGGTACCTTAGCCAGGAATTTTTTCTGACATAAAAAGATGTTTTAAAGATCTACTAATTAACTTGCCACATCACCCCAGATCCTTCAAGGAAGATGCCACTGAAATTACATACTGATTTTTCTCATTTTATGTACAATATTTGAATCACTTACACTGTGGATACATCAAGGTCAATCACATCTCTCTGAAAATTCATATAAGCTCTTAAAGCTTATATATAGCTACCTGACCTTGGTCTTACAAAGTCAAGAATAACTAAACAAGTATAGGAGAAAGAATGCTTATGTCAGAAAGGCAAAAGAAGATTATTTATGGTAGTGTGCATTTTATCCCCATAGCTAGTAAAACAGAAAGGTCTGAGAAAGATCAACTTTTAGTCTAATATTTGTTGCCTTATCCGTGCCACAACATTCCTCCCAGTGGGATTTTATAGTTGCTTAAGGAAAGAAAGACTATGACAGAGAAAATGTTATTGATCACTTTGAATCATATTGATCAACAATGATGAATAGCCTCTACTGCTCCCTTTCCAAGCGTTTTTACATAGATATGGTGCCCTATGTCCAGTTAGTCCAAACACTCCTGAAAAGTGGAATACAAATTCAAATTTACTTCTGCATAAGAAGGAATGGACTTCAGGTCTCTTCTACCCAGAGCAGCAATACAGCATTTTTGTTGTTGTTTTGTTGTTTGGTTGGGTTTTGTTTGTTTATTTTTGGTTGGTTGGTTGATTTTTGTTGTTTTGTTTTGTTTTTGTTTTTTATTTTATTTTGGTTTGGTTTTCCCTACGGTATTAACCAATTGCTAAAAGCAAAAATGATCATTTCTTCTCCAAAGTTCTCTCTGCATTCCTGAAGCCAGTCAGTTCCCAGCATAACCAGCATAACCTAAAGCCATTTGACGGAGAGTCCTCAGAGAACTGGCTCTGCTGGCCTCACACTTTTTGTATCAGCACAAGAGCAGAAAAGTCTGAACCTATCAGAAACATGAACTGTACCGTGTACTATGTATTTTGAGGTTAAAAAGTATATGAATTCATGAATATGCTGTTCCTTCCACATATAGGTGCCAAGAAAGAAAAGACTCCTACAGAATTCAATGGATTTTGAACTATTCCCTTAATGACAAATAGTCAAACTATTCCCAAATAATGACAAAAAGTGAGAAAAACTCAGGGTGAAATTGCAATTTCTGACAAAAACACCATAATGGAAACTTACGGTGAAAAGCTGATTTTTTTTTCTTTGTATATTACATACAAGAAAAAAGGTTAAAAATATATAAAATTTGCATTAAAAATTAATCTGCTTAGAAGACACCTTTTGTTTGTAAATAAAATAAAGATAAATAAAAGTCTTCATAACTACCATATAAAAACAGATCATTAAGACAATTTAAATATCAGTTAATGAACAGTGATTTTACCTTGCAAAAAATATTTATCACTACAGATTCTGCCTCATCTTATAAAATAAAAGATTACTGTAAACAATTCTTACTCTGGCCATATTATTGAGTCAATTCCATACCTTTTTTCTTTCATGTCAGCATAAAGTCGACCTCTCTTCTTAATTAATGTCTTGTATGGAATGTCTTGTGTGGAATCTGGTCCATACAGATCAGAAGGTAAAACAGTATGCCTTAAACCTACATTTTTTCTGTTTTTTACTGACGTTTGATTTCTTTCATTGGGATCACATTTATATTGGTCATTCTCCTCCAGAGACAGAGTTGAAGAGCTCTTTGCCACTGATGCTGAGTTGGTGGAATTCAAACATGTTTCACTGCTGACACTATCTCCATGAATGGAGTTCATCTTTGAATCCCCAACCTGCAGAGGAAAAGCAAATGCTGATAAAATTTAGTAACAAGATATCTTGTCAGGGAACAAGGACCAGGTTAGTTTGCCATTCTATGGTTATTTCATTTTTTTTCCTCTGTTACTTCTTGTAGCATGTGAATTTATAGATCTTTTTATACCACATGAACTGAAGATAAATTATATGGCTAAGAAGTTCTAGACCTTGTGCTGCTGTTTTGCATGACAGTAGTAATGGATTGACAGTAATTGATAGTAACCAAAAATTTTGAAGTCAATCAAAAAATATGCATAATACATTAGTCTGGGGAACATATGGAAGAAAATTCAAACTATTTAATTTGGAAAAATCAGCCTATTCATTACGCACACTTTTATTTTTTCCATACTGGTTCCCTGACCTTTGAGATAAAAATGCATGACCTGAAACTGAGGTTCTCCACATAAGGATGAGAAAGGAATCTCTCTTTTTTTGTCATTAAGCAGTTGCAAGCCATGAGGCATCCTTTCTCTGGCACAAAACCAAGAATGCAGCTAGAAACTGTTTTCTCAGGAACAGGGATTAGGATTTAGACCTTGGTTACAAACGCTTAATTCTTTATGAAACTAAGGTTGAAATTCTCTGTCAAATCTACATAAGATATTCAATTCAGTCTGTTGTCAGTCGTTTAGGTAGACACTACTGCTGTCTAGATAGATGCAGAATAATATTGAAAAGCCAGTGAAGACAACCTCCCAAAAGCACCTGTATAAGCAAGAAGAAATGAAGGAGTGGAAGTGTTTCCAAAGTCCTCTTTTTTCAGATGATTGATTACCTTCTCTCCAGCCCCATTTGAGATGTATTATCCCATTCATAACAATGTTTCATAAGAGATGGAAAGAACTGCTGACATTTTTACAGCGGTCCATATTTGCAATCAAAGGTAGTTCTCTTGTGCTGTGCAAATGAGATGCATAAATGAAAAATTCTTCTCCCAGGTTTTACAGCTGCTCCTCCCTCCAAAGTTATCACTGTGCAGGCAGTGTTTCCACTCCACACAACCACAGAGTGGGTCAGTGATGCTGGCAGAGCAGTGCTTAAAGGAGAATTTTGCCCCAGTCAGCAGTTTAATTAAGTTAAAGTGGCTACATGTTGAGCTATGAAAGGGTGGTAATCCAAACTGAAGGTCCCACCAGCAACACACTCGGGTAACATGAGCATTTCTGCAGCTCTGTCCTTACCACCACAATATTATTAAAATCAAGGATTCACTGATATTCATAAAGAGTACCCTGCTATTTACTCACTCCTAGGTCGTTATTTCATGCATCTCTCAGTAACTTTAGGTGCATTTTGAACATACTGACATCTGACAGAAACTTCTGCCTCAGCAGTCAGAGGGCTGCAGTGTATGTAGTGCTTGAATGGGGAGAGGGAGAGGGAGAGAGGAAAGCACAAAGGCATGAAGAAAAAAAGAAAGAGAAAGCGAGAGAAAGAAATCACACCTCAAAATCTCAGCCTTTTTCTAACATTACGATCTTATCATTTCTTATTCCTATATTCAAACTTTCACCCAAGTCAAAGCTCACAGTACATTATAAACAAATAGATCACTTCAGCCTTCACTAAAACACAGCCTCATGATGCCAAAATTTTGCAGCTGTTCGACTACACACAATGACTAAGATTGGACCAGTCCCCCTTCCCCAGGTTATGATACAGAAGTGTGACCATAAAGAGGTATTTCAGGTGCAACGCACTGATCTAAAATACAGTTTGGTCTGCATGCTCTCTAACCTCCAGTGCTGCTAATAAATTGATAAGAAATGTGAATACTAATCCAGGAGCTCTGCATCAATTCTAAGGCACTGACTTCAGCTTCTCACCTTTCCATGAAGTTCAAACATAAACTTACTTGGCCTACTACCATGCAGTTTGCATATATTTCGTCTCCTCCATTCAACATGGCAGAATGTCTGGCTGCAGCAAAGAAAGTAGGTGGAGTTTTGAGCTTCCTAAGAACATCAAAGGTAGGATGTCTCTGCTCTGGAAAAAATAAATTGTGGAAAATAGGCAATTATTTCTCAAACCATTTTCTTTTTTATGTAATGTCATAAAAAATTGAGAAGTTAACTAGTAAGCACCAAATCTTAAGATTACAATTTGAGAAATGTTTGCGTGGCCTCTCAAACATCTGCCAATTTCTTAATTGCCTAACACTTGGTATATGTTTCTAGAAACCTATAGCCAACAAAACTACAAAAGATACCACAAAATGATTCACAAAAAGTAAGTGTTCCTGCAGCTTGGCTAGGAACACCTTCCAATTTTCCTACCAAGCTAGAACTTTGTACAGTCTGTGGCTGCAGAAGTATAACCGCAGTAAATAGGACAAGATTTATGGGCTAGGATGAAATATGTAGGATTCTGGCCTATATGTTAAATATCTAACATCAGATGCATTATACGAACAGAATACAGTCCATTTGCAGCCAAATAATGACTTTGACAAAGCATTCTGCCTGCTGGGAGCAACATAATCTTAAACCAGTGAAGTAAATTACTGTTATTAAAACAAACAGACAAACAAACAGCAACAAAATTTTAAGATAGAGATAAACAAAATACTATTGATAGTGTCTTTACAGAGTGACAGAAATCAATTAAGGTTTGATCTGTGAACACAATGTTTGGGATGAAGACTGCACCTGATATCTTTTCAGTAGCAAAAGCAGAAACAACCAGTTTCAACAGCGAACAATCTTTATCAGAATTTCAGGACTTATATTTCTATAGTGTGTTCATGACTGCAGATATTACAGAAAGCTGTGTGTGCTGACTCAGTATTTCAGAGTTCTGAGCAGTAGAAAACCCAACCAAGTGCTACAGAAACAGTCAATCTGTCCTGTTGGCACAGATCTCTTGAAGCTGCTTTTGAGTATGAGGAGCATGCACCAACCTAGCACCTGATCTGGTCATCAATGCCTCATAGTATCTTCTGATTGTAGAAGGAGCAAAGTTTCACAAAGTGGGAGCCAGTCAGTTCTATAGAGTGTGAAAACAGGTATATAAGATATATTTCTAGAACTGCTTCTGGAAGACACCGTGCCTATAGCCATCAGACTGCAAGAAGAGTTACAAAATACTGGATTAGAAACTACGCTTGACTAGATCTGGGACATTAGTTCCTTAAAAAAAAAATCCTGGACAATGGCCAAAAATGCAACACTACACCACAGCTTTTATTTAATTTTAAGATCCTATCTCATAAAAGCCCATGAACAGTAAGCTCTATACTTAGAGAAAACTGGAAATTCCCATTTAGAAATGGCACGCTATGAACTATTTTGTTTCTAGTCCTGGCAGGCTTTGTGGGATCTCATACCATTAAAAACATCCTTATATCTCTCATTTTGTTTCTTCCCTCCTGTAGGATTTTTAACATGATTTTAGTGACTGCCATCTTGAGACTTGCTAAAGCTACAAACCATTTCCTTATGTCTGCCAAAATCCTGAAGTCTTTGTTTATAAATAGCGTAAACCATTGTTTTCTACAGCAATTCATCAGACTTTGGCAGCTAAAATCATAAGGAAATGTGATTTGGCAAAACAGGCAGTGCTTTCTTGTGGCAAGCAAAGTTTTCCGAGTGCTGATCTTAAACCAACAACCACTGAAGAAAATCATATTAAACTCTACATTGCCTCTTGTGCATTCACTGTCTCCACTGCCTCCCCCAGGTATGAGCCTGGTGAGTACAGCTGGAAGGGTGGCATTTGGCTCCTGTGCTCGGCTGAAGGAGGTTCAATTATACACCCCCAATCAGTCTGCTGTTAAACATGCCTCTAAATATTCACCAGAGTTTTAAGTGAAAAGATGAAAGAAAGCGGGGTATTTGGGGCTTTGTGATGCAGCACGATTCCACTGAACCTCCTTACCCACTTCGCCCTCAGATTTCAAACATACATGAAGTGATGACCACATTGCACTAACTGTGTTAACCATGAAAGCATTTCAAGACTTTGCTGAATGCAGGGGAGAGCATTATTAATTACAAGTAACTTATTTCTACTGGAAAGGCCAGCTTAGTTTAAAGGAGGACAAAACCATAAGAAATTTCCACATCATGCACTGTATTCCTGGAGCCCCACTAATTGTTATGCTAACAGCCTGCATCATGAACAGTTATGAGTCATCATCAGTCTTACAGGGACCATCAATACCTTTCACCAGTTTAAAATGACAGCAGGTAGTAATAGTTCACTGCACTTGGTGACAGTGTTAAAGCCCAGAAAGGCCTTTTGTTGTTGTTATTTGAAAGGTTAGGAGTATTGATTAAGTGTATTTTCAAACACAGTATCTCATAAATATCCCCCACCCTACCCAGTCAAAAGCGTTGTTATTCCTATTGCAGATGCAAATTCCAGCACGGTGTATGAAGAGACATTAAGACTGGCATCTCTTTTGGCAATGAAGATGTCCCAAAGAGACCTAGCTCTGAAAAGTGTTGGTAATGGACTTCAGGATGCTTATTAAGGAAAACACAACCTAAATATGACACAGAATAGACCCAGCCCTCTGCTGCTGAAACAACCCAGCAAGCACGCCTCACCAAGCTGATCCTCTTTCTCAGAGATGAATGCTCTGACTGTATACTGTGCCACAGCCACCAAAAGGGAATAAAATAAAGGCATGTCTCCCTTTAACAGAGCATGTGGATCTCTGTCATCTGCCTGGTAAATGGATAAGTAAGATGTGTGCATTGTTTAGATGCAGGTGAACAAAAGCCACAGTGCTTGGAAGGATAATCTCCAAACATGGATAAAATAAAACATGTGGACCACCAAACGACTAGGCACAAGTTCTCTACATCTTTTGTTATGTCAGGTTGTCATCAAAGTTATTCAGCAAAAGCTGCACATTTTAACAGGCACAAATGCTCGTGAAAATACTTTAACTTTAGAAAACACATGATCATCATGGCGGTAATTTAAAACATGCTTAATACTGGCATAAGAAGATGTATAGCCTTGAATGACCTGTTTTGGAAAACGGTCCAAACCAGTATTATGACCAAATTCATAATACTGACTTTTACCACAAAAATCAAAACTTAAATTTTCTGAGAAGGCACATAGTAAAAGGGAAGTGAAGTACATCAGTGTGACCAAGCTGAGAGCCAGAAAAGAAATTACAAATTCCCCTCTCTAGATGCAACGAATAGTTTTCAGACAGCTCATCACATTTACCCCCAGCAGACCAAATAGGGGTTAATGTGTAACTGGAAGTAAGAGAGGTATGAAGTCAGAGAAGAAATGCAGACAACTAAATGCATGGGTCATGCAGGACTATGGTAATGTTCCTCTAAATCCAGAGGTGGTCACCTGAATTTCACAGAAGTCCACAAATTCCTGACAAGGCACTGAAAAAGCAATATGCATATTTGGAGATGTGGACTGTATGATTACTTTCAACCAGGTATCTTCATTCCTAGCCTGGGGAGTCTTAGTGCTCCATTCAGACAATGCAACCACTCCTGGGAGTAAAATTAAACAAGCACATGAGAACAGCACTGCACTGTGCATAAAGTGAGGTTGGCTTTGAGGTGCTGTTGTCACAAGCCTGAACGTGACATTTAAGTGTCCTGAATCTGTGGAGCGGGAAACTAAAGCACTGTCTCCATGATGTATATGGGAAACACAATCAGGCAGCTGTATGCTAGAAATCTTATCCAGGATGTTCCAGACGTGATGCTATAGTAGCCACTAAGAAAAACAGACGATAAAGGCACTTTTTAATCATCACCTTTGATTTTTGTCACCTAAACCTGGATAAGAAGAGAGCAAACTCATCCACCATGGGATTCACAGCCCTGACCGCCCTCTCTGAAGCAGGTACTGTAGCTGTTTGCAGTAAATCAATGAGTATAAAGGCAAAAATAAGTTTGTACAACACCAAAATGCAAAAACTACATTTCCAAAATAGAGTATGCTTGGTTTCTTAGTGTGCTCTGTCCTGTGAAGCCTGAGAGGTCTCCAAGCAGGGACAAATGCTGAAGTTGGGGTGAGAAACTTAAAATTTGAAAACACTGATGTACGTAATGCAAAGTAGCATTCAAGAATTTCAGCTTTTGAATTTCCCACCAGAAGTCTGCAGAGCTTCACTACCTCCCGGGAAGAGAAACCCCAGACCGTGAAACCAACAATGGGCTTGGGGAAGAAGGAAGGAAGCTGACGTTTATTGCCCAGATCAGCCAAAACACCCAACACAGGTACATAACTCTTCATGACTTTTGGGGTGGGGAGGAAGAATCCCCCACTGCCTCCACACAGTTCTCAGGGTCTCTTGTTCACTGAGACCCGAAGCTGTACGTGATGGAAACACAGATGCAAGGCACCATGTCCCACACCTGGCCATGTGAAAACAGGTCACGTTCTGCTTGGAAAGGAAGCGACCAACACAGCTGTCCTGGAGCAAAGTGGAGAAGAGCTCATCCCCTCATAGAGGTGCTTCTCCCACCTTACTTGCTGCCGGGATTTCAACACCACAGACACCATTTGGAATTTACCACTGAAACACACAGGTGCACCCGGAGCATCTTCTTGCTCCAGCAACACAACATAGCCTATCACCTGTGCACACATGCCACATGTGTTGGTATGTTATTCAAAGAGACAGGAATCAAGACGCAACACTATAACATGAAAACATCAGGAGTGTATACAATGCTATGTAACACATAAAATATCTAAGAATAATAATGCTGTCCTAAGGTAAAATAAAGAACAATCAAAGTGCCATGGAGGATGGGTGAATAGCTACAACATATACAAATAAATCAAGTACTCATGAGAGACACAGACTGCACACTACACAATTTGCAATCCTTTTCATCTTCTTTACAGATTGTGTACACATCCACACACATTACAAAAACTCCTCTGCACTTGGGAAATAACGGATTTCCCCACTAATAAATAGTTCATAAATTGCTGTGTGCTTTAAAAAGTGTATTCTGTACACATTTTTTGCTCTAAAAGTTAAGGTCAAAGTCTGAGCCTGTGTAAACAACATGATTCTCCTCACTCACTGACTTTAATGACACTGATGGATCTTGATTCTCTTATTTGTTCTTTTCCCTTTCTGAAACAAACAAAAAACTATGAAAGGAAATATAAAGTACATTTTTTCCACTCGTCCTCTTTTCTTTGCTTCTAAATGCAGGAAAAAATATATTTCCTTGTTAAGGCTTTTAATGATAATTCTTCCTAACACAAATTTTCTGCCCAGTGCTTTTCCGTCTCCTTAAAACTCCTTTTCTCATGCTGACAATTTATAATGCTTCCCTGTCAGAGGCTTCTCCACAAAGACAGACAATATCTAACTGCACCAGTATCTGTGCAGAGAATGACTGACCCTGCCATCTCTTTCTTTTACAGAAAGCAAAAGAATTCCCTCTTCATTCTGATAAGATTTCTGTACATAATTGTAAAGGTTCTCTTGTTAGCTGTTGAGACATATTTGAGTTACAAAATTCCCCTTAAGTGAAAACAACTGTAGCTAGCAGAACTTTGTGTAGCTGCAGCAGTGCCGTTCTGCAAGCTCCCATGGCACCAGAACTGCTTAGTGAGAGCAACACATATAGCCTGAAGAAAAGAAGTCCTGAGAGAATAAAGAAATTAAAACAATTTTAAAGAACAGTACATAATTTGGAGAAAACACTTTTTTCCTCAACAATTTTCAATAACATTATTTACAAAAGCATAACTAACAGTGAGGTAGACTTTTGACAAAAAGGAAGAAAATTTGCCTCATTACAGCTGTCGATAGCCACCTGCACACAACCAGACAACAAAAAAGAGGCAGAGCAAGTAAGCAAGAGTCATTTAAAAGAAGACAGCTTTTTCTACCTTGTTTGGATGCCCTTCTTCGAATCCGCATTTTAGGTAGGGAAGGCCAAGAGTAATTAAAAGGTGAATCAGAGTCTGAGTCCATTTTTTTGCTCAATAAGCAGAGAGCAGATTCTCAAAGTTGCACTTTGTTGTTCTCAATTGCAAGTCAAGTCTAAGAGTGATGTAAAATAAAGGAATGGACAAAGAAGGATCAAATTGCCCACTAAACACAGGGGAGGGAAAAGCTGTAAATGTTTGCTCTCTTCAGGCGTCCAGGCATGTAGACAGATCAGGCTGCAAATATTAAGGCAGAAGCAAGGAGGTTAAAGTATGAGAGCTTCGAGTGGAACTGTTCCATCGTGGTCCAGAGCTATTTGAAAGGTCATTGTGTGCCAATGAATCATTAACTCACCTTTCCATTTTGATGTAAATGAAAACAATAGGAGCTGAGTAAGGAATGAGAAAATATGTCTCAAAAGTAAACAAACCAGTGTAAGGTTTTTCAAAGCTTCATTTCCACGTTAAAGCTAGGATTTACAAGAGTCTCAAACTGAGGACAAGCAAAACACTGGGAGTGAAGAAGCGAAAGATTAACAGTAAACTAAGAAAAATAGTCTACCTGCTGGACCCTTTATAACTGCGGAGAAATGCCTCCCCTCTCAGTGTTTTTGACTTTGGCAGACCTTGGGATGTAGCAGCTGGAAAGCAGAGATAACCCACTCAAAAGCCTGTCGCTCCCATCTTTCTAGCTCAAATGAGCGTAAAGCTTAAGTGTTATATAGAAAGATTACAATGTTATTAGAGGAGCTCTCTTTCAAATAATATTTAGTCTGAATAGTGTTTTCTCCATCACACAGTCACCAAGTGAGACAGTGAATCATAAGGATTTTGTAGAGCTGGCACCTTTACAGCACTAGTCTAACCTCATAGCAATGCACAATACAGCTAGTGACTAATTTACAACAAATCCTCCATTCTTATACAGTCTCCCTGAACAACTCACAGGCAATTAGTATTCAGTAGGAACTCATTATCCCTTCCCCCAACATCTTTACACTACACAAACTACATTTTTTAAACAGGCTCGAATGTGGCTATACAAGAGCTAATACAAAAATAACATGTCCACTGTTTCTTAACCAGCTCCGCCAAACATTTCTTTTAGTTACCCCACAATGCATGCGTTTTTGTGTTCCACATAAAGGAGGAGAGGGAATGTGGATCAGCTTAAATGTCAGTTTTTGGAAGATGATGACATTTGAGCTTGTTAACATTCCTTACTTCACTTCAATTATTTTTCAGGCTGCTGAGGTCTGCAGCGCTACTTCTGTATTATGTTTCAAGTGATTCCTCAATCCACATTGCAGTCGGAGATAACAATGTATTTGCTGAAAGAAGATCATGCGATTCAAATGCAAATTTAATTCAAAGCTCATTATAAAAGTATCTATCAGGTTTTCAGGGATAAAATAATTATTATATGAGCACTTCATAAAGTGCACAAATTACACAAAACACAATTGAAGCAGATCATTGTTCTGCCCTTCCCTTAACTGAAGTCCTGCCAGCTTTGTTAGGCCTGGAAAGAGTAATTTGCCCCAGACGCTGGAAGCCTTAGACTTTCACTTTAAATATTAGACACTCCCATTGACTTTGTTTGATTTATATATATAATTAACAGCCCCAGGGAATAACAGCAGACAATGGATAACTGACAATACAGGGAGGATATAAATCCACGGTTTAAGCATCCACTTCAAAACATCTCCGCTCGCTGGAATGTCAGGTTCGAGCAGCACTGATGGATCCCCTGGGCCCACGGGAACGCAGGGGCGGACATTCTCCTGTGCACCTGCACCCCGGCTGGCCCCCATTCACCAGTTGTGGCCACAGTTAAATGAAAAAAAGAGGAAAGGATGGAGCATATTTACTGGGTAACTTGTTCGCTTAGGAAATGTCTTCCCAGCTGCTCCAACACAAAAGATTTTCCCTGTACACAACATCTTTCCCTAGCCAAGCTCTCTTTATCACCAGATATATTTAATGACAACCTGAATACAAGCCTCAATTTCAGATGTACTCAGGGCAGTGCTCTGTGAGCAAACTGGTGTTCATATTTAAAGAGCATTGTAAGTTTTACACTGGCCTTAAAATTCCTCACCTTTCAGTTTAGGCAATTATTCTTTCATTCGTGATGAGGAATGTTTTTTTTGTTTTTGTTTTCCTTTTCTCTACATTGGCCAATTCTGACTTTTTCACTCAACTTTATATGATCAAGAAAAATATACTTCTTCACCTCCACAGGTCTTCCTTCTATCTATTTTATCTATAGTTAATCCAGAAAGAAACAATTAGAACTGAACAAAACTCTCACAGCGTGGACATGCAGCTGATGTATTAAATGGCAATAAACTATTTTATATGCCAAGATATTTACTTTTCTGAATGACCTCTGTATGTTTCATAAATGCTTTCACTGACTGTTTCAGCTATTGCCTGCCCTTAAACTAGCAGTGTTAATTTAGAACCTCCAAACATAAATGAGTAATTGAGGACTGTTAAGTAATTTTTAAACTGCAATCCTATTACATAATTCTTGGAGAATCCAGCTTTTAAACTTCTGCTGTGATAAAGACCTGATCATTTACTGCTGCTATTTATTCTCTATTTCTTGGGCAAATCTTAGGCTTTTTACATGCTTACTGCAATCTCCCCTGAACAGGATCTTGCATGAGAATTTGTCAATTGCATTCTGAAAGTGCAGATAAATTATCAACCTTAACCAACTATTTCTGAAGGGCTAATTGAATACCACTCACATTACTTGCTCTGTTCAGGCCCTATGAAAGATTTATTTTTTTTTCTGGCTTGTAGAAGTCCTTTCTTCAGAAGACCTCATGCTGCTTTTCTGCCATGAAGACAGGTTTTGCTTTGCCTTCCAATCTATGGCTAAAAGTATTTTTCTCCCCATTCTTGCACTTTGGGGGATGATCCAATCTACATCTCACCTCCCACTCATCATTTCCAAAGTGGCAGCATTTCAGCAGTGGTATTTGCATGCAGCTGGCATAGATATTTGGCAGCTTATAAGATAAAAGGTGATTTCTAGCTGGAAAATATTAACCTTACTTTCCATGTAAAATGTTTTCAATTATGTATACCAACGTATAGATGTGAAGATAAAGAACAAATGTTTTTTGTGTGCATTACCTAAGGCTAATGCTTTTGATAAATACTAATGCAATGCTTTAAATTCTTTCACCTAACGCTTGCCAAAACACACCCATACGATATAAATGTTTTTCAGAGATATTACAGTCTATTGTCTATTGTCTGACCACTCCCTCCGCTCGTGGCAAGACGGAAGGAAGTACAGGAATGTCACCAACATTTACAGTTTCCATGGAACAGCACCATCACCTCCCCAAGGCACTTAGAGGACAGCCTCATAGTGAAGTGGTGTGGGGGATGTGGTCTCCCTCTCCTGAAACACTGCTAAAACAGCCCCATAGCTGGTAGTTAGCTCCCTGGCAGGCCAGAAAGAGAAGATCCCTTTGAGTTAGGTGCCCCGTTCCCAGATGGAGAACAGATCTACGGGGCTAATGACCCCAGAAACAGGACCGGTGATGGTTGACATAGGGTGTGGGTGTTGAGAACTGCATGAGCAATGGTTTTGACAGAAATGCCCTCCCTGGTTTGCTCTGAACAGTCCTCACCAACATTAGGGACAAAGTTGATTTCCGCCAGCTTCATTCTGTCCCAGGACCAGCAGAGTTCATTTCCCAAAACTGTGGAGAGACTTTGACAAGGAAAGATAGCATAGAAAAGGCTACATGCTTTTCTCCACCAACCTCTGTGACCCACAGGTCCATGTGACTTTTCTACCATCTTCACTCCATTGTTTGTCTAAGGTCACAGAAAGGACCTGCCAATGTACCTGGACAAAATATCTACATTACCTGACAGTAATCGCTGTTTTGAAAATTCAGCAAATGTGAATTAAAGGCGACTGAAAGCAAAGTGCTACCAGCCAGTTCCCACACACCAAGCACACCCCAACCCAAATGTTCTTTCCACCTGCCCACAGCAATTATATGGTGACTGTGAAGATCACTGCCAGCAACAGCATCACAGTTCCCATAAGACAGCTTGTCATGAAAAAAAAAATAAAAAATCTTTACCACCTCTCTTCTCTGCCAAACACCTGGGTCTTTTTTATAGAAGTTTATACTGGAATTGTCAGAAAACTTTGCCACATCTCTCTTCTCCCCATCTCCCTTTCCCAAATCATTGATGAATACACTGAAAAACACAGAACAAAGTCCAGATCCTTAAGATCTTGGCAGATGACCTCCCCAATTCGTTTTTATGATCTTTCTTACTGCTGAGCTTCCAATGGATGATTCATTCATTCAGTTTAGAGAACTGTCTTTTCTGATGTATTTATTTCCTTTCTTTGTGCACAAGCAGAGGAGATCTGAGAAGGTCTCCCACTAGCAACAAAACAACTTGGAATTTAAACTGCATAGCAGTGGATCACAAAAAGATTCAAGCAGCATTCACTGGCCATCATCACTGCCCAAATTTTGACAGTATTTGGTAGAACCTGTCTCTTTCATTGAAACTGCATGCAAAACTCCCTGTCCCATGTCACCGTCAAGGGGAATACTGCAGGGAAGGGGAAAAGTACTGGAGAGGAAGTGGGAATTGCAACCTTCCTGTACTGCACACATTTGTCAGCAAACACACATGCTTTTCACTGTTTCAGCCCCACCAATGCTAAAGGTTAGTGCTAGCAACAGCCTTGTGAAAGATCATCATTGTTTATCACTATGGAGCCTCTTCCTCTCACCACCATTTACAGAGGCAGATTTTTCTCTACTAGAAAAGCCCTAGGTGAAGGTAAATATCAAAGCCAAGTAAATCCTGAGATAAGATTAAATGGCCCTGAGCCCTCAGTCCTCTCATCTCCTACATGAAATACTTGCAAGCATTCTCCACCTTTCATAAATAAAACATAAAGATGTGGTGCTATAAATTTGGGTTGATTTTTTCTTTTATTTTTTTGTGCAATTTCTTGCGCAGTAGTCTGATGATGAACCAAGATGCTACAGCTTCACAGAGACCCCAGTGAGAGTGGCAGGCCACCTGACCTGTCTCTAAAAATGCTGTTGTACACAAATAAGAGTTTACTGAAGCACTCACGTCACAGCAGACAACAGAAGAAGCAGAGCCAATTTGCGTGCACTGCATTCTGGTTCACTTTAAGCTAGATTGCCAATCCAAGCATTTTCATGTTCCATTGCATTTATTTCCCCAGGGATATATCCTTTTACTAACTCCAGACAGTGCACATAGACTCACAGTGTCGTAAATGATCCAGACTGAAGCAGGCCATAACATCTACATTTTTTATCTAACTCTTCAGCTACTCACTTGCAGGTGTATTTCTAATTACAATGTGAATTATAAAATTATTTTTTAAGGCTGTTCTGCACATTTTTTCTTTGAAACAATAAAGACAACTTCAGTTAGAATGGATTTAATGAGAATAATGTTTTCATGTTAAAAATACCATGTTTATGACAGTCAATGAAAGGTGCATCATTCCACAAAGATCTACTGGTAATACTTATCTTCCCTTTGAAAAGCAACTGCTTCGTATTTCTTTGCTAAACTAAAGGAGCAATTCACCTTTAAGAATACAAGAGAACCAGGTTTGCATAAACAATACTAGTACTGCAAAATCTTTGGATAACACCCAAGAGACTGGGATGAAGAAGAGCTCAGCACTTACAAAACTGAGGCAAAGCGCTACCTCTGCTCAACCCTGAGTCATTCTAGCTCCAAAGAGCCACTGGACAAAAAGCATTATTTCAGGCTTTGTCCCAAATGCATTGGCCAGTTTACTGTACTGATATTATGGTTTCACAGTGTTCTTCAGATCCAGAGCTTTCTGAAATCTGGTTCATGACTCACTGGATATGCTTTCCTTTTTAAAAAAAAAAAATATATATATATATATATATATACACATATATAAAATATCTACAATATATGTTATATATTTTATATATGTGTGTAATAATAATATATATTGATATGTATATAATATATATGTAGATAATATATATAGATAAGATATGCTTTCTTTTTTTAAATATATATATATATGTATATATTCACCTGGTTGTTTAGGATAACAGTTTCAGTTTGGGTAACTAGCTCATTAATACTACTTTCATGTGACAGCGGTCAGTATGCCCTGACTCCTGAAACAACCACTAAGCTGTTCCAGCAACGTACATAGTGAAATAATTTGACTAAATGCTCTCCTTGTCCAGCATCTACTCACATCAAAAGGGTAGCTGGGATATGCAGTCCAACTGTGGACAGAAAGCTCATTGCTGTTTGTCTCATATCTTGATGAAAAGGTCTCCTGAGTTTATTTGCAAATGCTTGAGAATTAAGGGCTAGGATAAACAGAAATTTCTTCCTGGTTTCTGCTCCACAAAGTCCTGTGCAAGTCCCAGTAATGCAGACAACACACGTGGCCGTACATGAAAGCACACCAAAGTTTGAATTGGACCTCACTCATACTGAAGTTTTGCCAATGACTTGGTTGTTGAGTCTACAATTACACTGGCAACCTGAGCAGCCAAAAAGTTCACCAAAGACCCGATTCATTAAACATTCAATTTTCCATGTTTCAGGGAAGATTTCAAGGGAAGGGCTGCTTCTCAAGGAGGAGGAAAGCTGAGAAATGTGATCATTTGTGCATTTTCAAGACTGCAACTGTTCTCTTCACAATATAGTTCTGGAATACATTTCATATTTAAAGAGTAGCTTGACATTAGATATATCCCAGATTGTTTATTTACGTTAGTGTGAAATGAGACTGGGCAGAAGACAGGCGAAAGAGCTTATTTAAACATCAGAAAAAAGAGCCTCTTTTTGAAGGATTATTTTGTTGAGCAAATTTGTTTTGGATTTTAGGCAGAGGAGGAGGACAAGTTCTGGGAAGCCAGACAGCACATGTTTGTAGCTTGTTCATTTTTCTTTCTGTCTTCCTTTTGAGGTTAACTTGAATTATAATGTCTCAGAAAATGAAGAGTGGAGGAAACTCCAAGAAACAAGAACAGGCTTGTTTTACTGCTTAATGCTTCTTCTTCCAGATTTCTCCACAGCTTTTTAATTAAGCTCAGTTGAGGCTTACATCCCAGGAAGATTTTCCTTCCCACATCTTCTTTAGCTCTCAACTATTCAGCTATCTTCAACACTCAGTTGTTTATAGACAGTTTAAACAAACATGAAAATGTTTTATCTAACGCAACGAACAACAACAAAAAGTCAGCTATATGTTGTTTAAAGGTTGTTTCTGGAAGGGTTCTGACAGACCAGATCCAGGTTAAGTGTCTGTTCTGCAAGGTGCAAGAAACTACGCAAAGGTTTTGCTCAGTAAAAGAAGCACCATAAAGATCTGAGAACTTCAGTGAAAAAGGGCACAGTATAAATGCCACAGTCATTAAAAGACAGCTGCATCAATAACTCTGCAGTTTTCTTCAGCTAGTATTTTTCTCTGCAATTTTCAAACCCGTCACATTTCCAAAAAAAAAAAAAAACTGCCTTTAAAAAAAAAAAAGCCTCCTTCCACTGCAAATCCATCTTCCTGAACTTCTTCAGCACATCTCCAATCATTTAAGTATTTCAGTGCCTCTTTCTCATCTTATTCTTCATGATCTCCCTTACTTCTGATGAATAACAGATACAGGGAAAAGATAATTGGCATGCCCAAGGTCATGTTGTAAATCCATAACAGAACAGAAACTGAAGTAAAGGTCTGCAGATACAAGGGCCGGATCACCCAGCTTCTCCCCAGGCATAGAAAAGGGGAAGACCGGATTGGGTGCTGCCATGCAAGGACTGCAAACACAAAAGATCTGCCTAGCATTAATCATAGGATTCTCGTAACTGTCTCGAATAGGCAACACGACATACAACTTTCACTTTTATCTGTCAATAACCATAAAATTACCTCCTGTGGTTCCAATCTCAAAACAGGTACATTTGACTCAGAATAGTTCCAAATGTAAATATTCTTCTCCCCATTGAAGGGGAAAAAAAAAAAACACGGAGTGAAAAAGTTAACCCCAATCAGTAGAAGAATCAATCATTTTACAGACCCAGCAAAAACTGTGTCAAGGAGGGACTCTAGACAGTAGAACCATGCTTTTTTGTATTTAAGCAAAACAAAAAACTTTTTAAGTCTTACCAACCACAGTAAGGAAATCTAATTGAAAAAAGAACAAAACAGCAACATTGAAACCAGATTCTCTGCAGATTACAGTGAAGCCCTTCTGGTTTACACAGAGAAGAAGATCATTGTGTTCTGTTCCTTAAACTGATCTGCGGTTAAACTAGGATTTCTGTGGAACCATGAAAATCAAAGGACAGATTCTACTAAAAACGTTTCACAGCTGCCTGATCACATACAGAGAACCGCCAAAATTTGGCATCAGTATTTTTATCTCTCAAAGTGCAAAACCTGGCTTGCAATACCCTTTCACCACTGGCAGAGCAAACAGACTAGATTAGGCAGACACCAGTAGGTCACTGGCACTGTAACTAGGAGAACAGGGAAAATATTTTGAAAATTTATCTTCATCCTGCCTTCCTGAAGTTATATTTCCTTGGAAGAAAAACTGGAGGTTAGATTTTTCTTGTTGGAAAAGAGAAACTTTTGCAGCTTTATAAATGGCCTTGTGAACATCCTCTTTCCAAACCAGCTATACAAAACAGGAAGGAATTATAACTCTTTAAAAACACATGCCCTGCTAACACCGTCACATGTCCAACAGTAACAGCATTCAGCTGTCACCTCCTAGACTCTCTCCCAGAAAGTACAGGGCTGCTGACTCTTGAGGATGACAATGCTTGGCAATAATACATACGCTTAATATTGACAGAAAAAAAAAATAAAATCCTTTATTTTCTTGCTTCCCTTTTTGTTTCTTTCATTCACTCTCCCCAACTGGATATTGTTTTTCCTCTCTCAATCTTTCCAGTGTGTTTCTTTCACTGAAAAAAGCCTTTGTGTTCTATTTTTTTAAAACACAAAATACATCTTTAGCAACTTCTGAGAGAGAGAGAGAGATCAGTGGAGGAAAGAAGACTGCCAGGTGTGATTATCACTGAATTCAGGTGTCTCTACGCCATCCACTGTTCGTCCTGGTTTAGCTTTCTCTTGTGCCCCACAGTTTACTCCTGTTTTTAAAATTCTTGAATATGACAAACCCACTTCACCCGAAGAAAAAACATATGTAATTCACATGGCTTCCCATGTGTGTTCCTCACCTCCCCAGTACACATCAGGGTGGGACCCCAGGGCCTCTTCCCTCAATTCTGGACAATGTGGTGCCTCTTGCTCAGCAGAGGCCAAGGGGAACAATTTTTGGAGTTGAACTCTGAGAATCAAACAGTGCCTGAGGCAGCCAGGTCCCAAACCAAAGATGAAGACAAGGAGCAAGAAGAGTTGGCATCCTTTTAGTACCCTACTGACTGCTGTGAGCACCCTTGCAAGATACTCCCAAAACTTTGTTAGGTGAGGAGAAAGAAACACATCAGTCAATACATTTGAAATGGCAGGGTGGAGGGAAGACAGACTGCATGAACAGGAGAACCCCTCCAGGACCCACCATGCTTAGACCAATTTTTGGAAAAGCTTCTCAAACCACGTGGAAAAAGAGTGAGATGCAGAAGTAGAATAACTTACATCCCATTCAAAGAAACCCATTCAAAGAGTACTGGTGTTCTTGGTCTTAGAAGTCCTCTTTGATTTACACATCCAACTTCCTAGTGAGATTCCAGAGTTTGCTTGTTTCTATTCATTCTTCTTCACTCAACCCCCCCTAGCTGTTTTCCCTCTTCCTCTCCCCCACTGACAACCGTTTCCATTTCTCTTCTTATTCCCCACTGTGTGCTCTTCCTGCCAAAAGAGTTGCCATTTAAAAACAATGCCAGGCAAACAATTATTTTTTTAAAAGTAGTTTAAAACTATTCAGGGTAATAAAACTGACATTTAGCAATATGGTTATGTGAGTCAGGTTAGAACATATACTGTTTTTTATATTCAAAGAAACCCATAAAACCAGCTTAAGCCAACTTATAAATTTTTGGTTGTCACTAAACCCTAATTTCATCCCTTTCCCTCCCTACCTTCACCTTTTAGTGCACATCCAAGAGCACCCTTAAACCCCAGCTTGCACTTCAACCCCATCACCTCTCACACAAAATGCTGATGGGAGGCCTTCCAGGCTCTGGTAAGGTCAATGGCAAAAACCCATCAAATGTCAGCACTACAAGCTGAATTTCAGCTGAGTTCAGTAGTCAGAGATGGGAGATGGGTAAGGAGAGCTCAAGACCCACATAGTAGTGAGACCATGCTCCAGTCTTCACAGAGTGAGCACATTTTCAGTTACAGTGATTTACTGATGTCTGTTCTAAAACAAGTAGAATAGACTTCACTGCAGCTTCTCCACACGTAAGTCAACCTCTTAGATGCATTACATGGTGATTACAATTTAGTGAAGAGAGAGAAGGTTCATTTTCAGACAGAAGGTACAATAGGTAATATTTCTGATTTTAATATAAGCTAAGCATGTGCTCAGGACAAAAGCTTTATATGTTCACATGTATATGATATGTGCATGTACACATTTATCTACGTATTTATAATTTATTATTGTAAATGAATAAGATGCCTAAGAAAATAAGGTAAAATCAAATATTAAGCACCTAAATCTTGTTCCAAGCTGTATGCAAGTACACCGTTTTTTCACCTGGAAGCTCCTTTAAGAATCTACCATTCCTATCTAGCAGTATGAACCACAGCCAAAGTCTCTTGCTTGCTTCTTGCAGGGGACCCAGGATCTGCTGGCAGCTGCCTATCCAAGCTTCAGAGAGGAGAGGGAACTGTTCTGAAGCCAGAGGGCCTGGCTTCTGTTCCTGCTGTCACATCCAGCCCTATGCAAATGATGACTTAGAAGGAAAACTCATTTCAGGGGTAAGAAAAAAATATCAGCTATAATTTCAGGGTTGAGAATTTCCACTATGCAGCTTTTCAGCTACCTTCTGCTCGTTCCAGATGGTGTAACTGGAACTTAGACTGGAGCAGATTAGCAAACCATAATCACTCCCCAATGGCTCCACACCCTCCTACATTGAGACGCAGCCCAACATTTTGGTCTTCCTTGACAGAAACAATTTGATCATGTGGGAAGTAACATTGCATGCACATGCACTGCATTTTTGTGCAAGACAAGGACTGCTATTCTGTGCTATTAACAAAAGTATTAAAGCCAGTATAACCATGCATATTAATATTTTTGCTACTAGTCCCAATTTCCTTATGCAGCTCCCATATCGCTTGGATGGAAGAGCAAGACAAGCATTTGGATTTGCTGCAGTACAGGCATTTGACCTAACAACAACTAGAAAAATTGAGAACTAGATGATGATTTTAATGAGAGATTATTAAAATAATCTGCTGCTTTCTTATCTTACAACCATGTCTCTGAGTTTATGCCAGCTCATTTCTCCCTAACATATAATGCCTCCATTCATGCATGCACATCCCCCCCCCCCTCTTTGCACACACACAGAGCAACTGGTGGTTTTGTAGCCACCAGAGCCTGCACATAAGTGGTCTGAATGCAGCCATCTGGGCTCCGCCATCCTGAGCTCAGCACTGGACCACAGGCAAGCCTTTGCCTGGCACAGCAGTTCCCACAGGCAGAGCTCAGCTACTTGTCTTTCTCCTCCTTGCTCTGCTTTGTATGCAACCATGGTTGCACTTTCCACTTGGAGCTTTCCCTAAACTTGACAATATTCACCTTTCCATTTGATTTTCATTCTCTAAATGCACTGTCTTAATGTAGTTGGCTATATTCTCCTTCTGGCCCTACAATGCACTTTGCACTGTTACATCTAAACATTTCCACTTGCTTCATTTAATCTACAGTCACATATGTTGGAAATCGATCAGAAAATCAGAAACGATCAGAAATCGTTTTCAAGATTCTTATTTCTACAACAGTTTATATTCTGCTGAAAAATCCTAGGATAACATGATACTGTTGGATGCATTGTGTATGTACATTAGAAGCATTTTGAAAGAGGTTCTCCCTTTGACATAGACATAACTCATTTGATCTTTTGCCAAGCTATGTTGCAATGTAATTGATATTTACATTTTTAAAAGACACTGCCTTATGGCATCAGAATACATACCAACAGCTTTTTGGAAGTCAAAATGATTAATTATTTCTTACCTATGCCCAAGAGGACATGATCTTCATTTTCATTAGAAGGAACCACAGCATCTCGGAAAGGCTAGAAACAGAAAACTTTAGCTAGATCTTCTAAGATTAATAGTTACATTTGTGCTTAGTTACAAGCTGTGCTTCAGGCTTTCTGAATTCAGTTCAAATAAAATCAAGCAGCAGTCACTTCATTTTAGTCATTTTAATGAAGGCAGCGGATAGAGAATGCCTCTCCCAGACTGATACGAAAATGAATTATAAGGCTGACCTGGTGGACTCAAACTCATAGTCAAAGAAGAGATCAAACTCTCTTGACATGCAAACTCCAGTTTTCTTCCTTAAGAAGTTTAACTGTGCCCAGAGTAGCCAGTAGAGTGCTTGGGAGGAAAGAGACATTTCTGAGAGGGCTCCTCTAATGCCTGAGCTGTTCATGCCTATAGCAGTAGTATAAGCCAGCTCATTCTCTATAAAGTGAACTACAGACTTTCCCCACCACAAAACAAGAAACAGTCAACACAGTACCAGAAACTTCTACCCCACAGCATGATTTGTGAGCTACCACAGTCTGCCCCAACAGACATTATCAGCATAGACTCAGAAATTCATGCACACTGCAGAGATATGATTTTGAGATGACACAGATTGCAATCTCAAAGGAATGGTCAATCTTCTTTAGAGCTGGCACTTAAAAGAACTAAGGGGGTGAGCACATTCAAAATCAGGGTGTAATAGCAGTGGCAGCCTAACAACATTCCCAAAATTCAAATGTTATTTAAAATCAAAAGTCACTAACTATGCAAAAGATAATACCTTTACCAGATTTGCCAGATTTTGTTTCTGTCGACCTAAATAATTTAACTTCACACCCATTTGAGTTAATAATCAAATATAAACTTCTGGCTTAAAAAGGTGTCAATAAAAAAAAAAAAAAAAAGAAAGAAAAACAGAATGTGATTTCTCAAAAATATTTTTCCTCCACAAAAGCTGTTTGAGACCTCCATGTAAAAGACAATGGGAACTGTTATCTTTTCTACAGCAAACATTTTTTCCCAGTTGAAAACTCACAGTTAACCAAGAAGTCTCCTTCAGGTGTAGCAGACCATGCCATCCCAAGGATGAAGCAGGTGCTCACAGGAGACAGGTTTTGACCCCACAGACCAGCAGCTGAGCTGCAGGCTGCCTGAAGGCACTCAGGATGGCCACAAACACAAGAGTTTTCTGGTCCAAAAGCAGAGCTTGCTTCTGTGACCCAGCTTCCCGGCCCACAACCACATAACAGGTTCCTTCAAATGATAATCATCTGCACACATAGCTATTCCTACAGGATAGGAATGGACAGGAAATGTTGGCTGGCAGGCATTAGTCACCTTATTTGTTAGTTCTGAGAGATCCTCAGATAGCCAAGCAAAGGTTGCTGCCCCCGAGCCTACAGGGAGCTTAGCTATTTGTATAAGGAGAAATCTGTACCTTCATATCATCCTGGGACAATTCATCAGATGTCAAGTTCACAGGACCTGCAAAAGCAAAGATTCCTGCCTTTAAGATCAAGCGAATGCAGTTTGGATCTGCTTTGGCTTCTGCTGCTGGTCTCTCTTCTCTTTCAGATAGGAGGGGGAACAACGAGCACACAAACATGCAGGCAAGCCAAAACAATGGACTTGTGCAGCCCATGCATCCCCCTAAAACAGCATTCCTGTGGGCAGCAGGCAGGCTAGATGCACAACAAGTGCTATGTTATTGTCATGGGACAGTTATGAACAAGCTATTGAAACCAAAGGCTAGGAAAACATGGTGACTTGTCGGGCAGATGCTGATGAGCCGCCAAAGTGTTCAAACACCACTGTTTCTTGTTCTGTGCTTTGCACTAACTCTGCAGAGCATTTGGGATCTGTTTCTTTCCCTGAAAGAGGTCTCTTGTATTTTCCAAAATTAGACCTCACATCTTCACACAACCACACACACATACAAGGGAAAAAAAATAATTTCTGTCACTCTCTCTTTTACAGTTTCTTCTCAGAACTGTGGGAAAGGACATAGCACACACATAACACTTTGCAAGTTTTGCCCAAACAGCCTCCAGCACTATTGTGAAACAGCAAAGAGAAGTAATCTGGCTACAGGAATGCAAATGAACACCAGAATCACCCAGGCTTCCAGGAACATTATTATTTACTAAGTATATTTTAAATAATAACAATTATACCACCATAGTTATGCTGGTAAATATGTGGGGTTTTTTTGACTGAATCTTTCAAATTGAGGTTCAAGTCTGCTGTCACCTACACAAATCCCTCTCAATTCCCCATTTCCAGCAAATCATTAAACTAAGCATGACTCAGCAGCTGATATAGGGTGGTTTAGGGAAGTGCCTTGAAGAATGGTAGGTTATGTGGCAACTCACTCCTTTCCTAGTATTCCAAGTATTTCCAAGAAGGGAAGGGAAGGGAAGGGAAGGGAAGGGAAGGGAAGGGAAGGGAAGGGAAGGGAAGGGAAGGGAAATCACAAGCCCAGTGCAATCAGAGCACCTGTGATCTCTGAGCTCTGCACAGCCTCGGGATGCTGGTGTGAGTCAGAACTGCAAAGGCCTGGGTTCATGCTGATCAGTATCTCAGCTGCTAATTCTTAATTATTTCACCTTGTGTAACGAACCTGCTGCAACAGTCAAATACATACCTTGCATTTGTCTTCCCTTGCATTCCAACACTGACAGAGTCCTGTGCATGAGGTGTGTCTGCATCCATCCTCACACAGGGCTGACATGCACAGGCCACCCTAGCTCCCCGACACCTGCCAGTAGCATGAAGCACTGCCTGCTTCTCCATGCCAATTGCTGGCTCTGCCTGAAGCTCTTCCTGTCCCTTCACAGTTGTTTTGTTTTGTTTTTGTAACTCTGATCACAGTAACTTACTTTAAAAGCTTCAGTGGAAGAAGTGGCATTTTTGAAATGTCACTTCCAGAAAATGAATGTCCAATGTTCTTCCAGATTTTTCTTTACAATACTGAGATGCAATTATTATCATCATCCAGTCTTACAATTCTCAGAAGAAAAGCTGTTTCCTCTATAGCTAAGTTATTTTGCAGAAGCAAATGGCTTATACCTCCAGATAACAGCATTCAGTCTACTTACAGACATGGAATTTCACAGTCAGAAAACAGAGAAAAAGCACAAACTACTGAATTAACCAAAATACCATCTACTTCACCTTTTGTTCTTCATCCTTACCAGATAGTGTATCACTCCATGTATTTTAATTTAATGAAGTTGCTTTGAGAGATTCACTACTAAGCTAGTAGTATCACCTTACAGTGACCCACTACTTTCACTTGATTGCATTTCACAACAAGCAACATACTGCTATAGCAACCTTTTGTAGATAAAAGCTCAGGGCTTCTGAAAGCATTGTGTTTTAAAGGACTGCTGATCTTGACTTTAGGCCCACCGTGAAAGGAGTAGTTATTTGTTCGCTAAATGGCAGCAGCTCTGAAATATGAGGGGGGATCCTTTCATGACACTAATGCACCAAATTTATATCCTAAGCTCAGCAGCCATTTTGCAAAGGAGTTCACTAAATGCAACTGAGAACATAGTAAAAAACATTCCATTAATTGTTTCATATTAGTTTTAGTTGTACAGGTAATTATTTTAATTAGATCTACAAAAAAATAAAATTATTTGAGTCTCCTGAATGCCTGCCGATGGAGAGCTGGAGAGCATAACACAGACTACAAGTCACCAGTACTGATCATTAATGAATTTTCAACATCTAGATTTGGTGGTAGGTGGTGGGAAAAAAAAAATAATCCTGGCTGATAGAAATGCTGTAACTGAGGAGAATATCAAAACATGTGAAATTAAAAACAAACAAACAAAAAAAAAAACTGTTGCCCATCTATGTGAAAATAATAATTAAGGGCTCCCCATGTATACATGTAGACAACGCAGAATGCAAAAATGCAAGTCTGATCAGCTTGCTACTGATTTGTTTGACACTACCAAACCAGTTTCACAGTGGTTTGTGTGGTTTATTGGATACTAATAAAATGTGGCATACTTCTCTTGTCTGAAATGAGGTATTTTTTTTTAAATCCAAATCAGGCACAAAACAACTCTGATCTATAAAGGCACAAAACTACATAGCTTCCACTGAAAATGCAAATAGGTAGGTGTTCAAACATCTTTGTAGATCTTGACATGATATATGTTCTATATGAGGATCTTTACAACCAGAATCCCAAACAAGAAGCCCTGCAACCAAAATCCAACCAGAATGCAGCCCGTCCTGAACTCATGATTCTCTCTTGGGGCAATCAATACCCACTGATGTTCATTAACTGCTTGCCCCAAGTCAGGCCAAACAAAAAGTGCCTTTGGTGAAAACATCAAAGTAATTATCACCTAGAAGTTGTATTGCCCTAGCTAGTGCTACATATGATGTTACCATGCCATGCCATTCATTTTCTATCCATGAAGTACAGAGATCATGCTGGTCAGAGTATGGCCCTCAGAGGAATAAACTGAGTCAATGTGCATGCTGCATCATCAAAGCCATCCACATACCATGTAAAGGAAACTGCTGTTTACAGTTGCAATAACAGATGTATAGTTTGCAACTGCTAACAGCTGTTTATTGTTTCTCTGCAAATTTACCTTCCACTGGCATGACAATAGCTGCCTGAACACTGATATATTAGATGTGAAGTTCCTCTTCCAACACTAACCAGCAGTAATCTACCTTTTTACCTGTGACCTACACTGTTTCACTGATTTATCTATTCCCTGAAAACTTCTAGTTGATGCCACTTGGAAATACAGTCCAGCCCGGTCCAGGGCCTGCCAAAGGTTCATGCAAGTGCTCATATTCATGCTGCTCTCAGCAGGGCTGCCACCACTGCAGCCACTTAGCCTGACCAGACACTCTCAGAGCGCCCACTGTTCTTAGCAAGACACTTAATCTCAACAAACAGCACCAGCCTCATAAGCAAATGGATAAAAACTTTTAATTAATTCCTAACAATCATACATCAAATATCCCAACTTCCATACTTCTGATGCTTAGGAATGTCTTTGTGATTTTCTTTTCAGCTCTGAAGTACATACAAAGATGCATCTTGGCAATGAAAGAGCTCTGATTAGAAAGTACAGTCCTGCAACCCTCATGGAGGTAAATCACCCAAAAGCACATTGAATGTTTAATAGAAATACATGGGAGTTTTGCCACATGAAGACTTTTGGCCTGGATCCCAAAACTGTTTGCACAAGAAGTTACATTTTTGTAATCCACTCAAATCTTTGTTAATTTGATTCATTTTACCGGCATTTTCAGGCTGCAGTGTTCATTCAGTTAAACACTGCCCTCTCCTGGAAACTACTGACATTTTTCTGGCTTTTGCAATAAAGTTGATTGAGGCCTTTCCAGTCACTATGCATGCCACAACATTTTTTGAACAATTTCAATTTTACTCTGGAAAAACAGTGCTCTGTAGGGAGTATAATGATTTACAAATCTCTCATAGTGTATGATTTGTGTATTCCACTGTTGCCTACTTACAGGTTTCTAATGTCATATGTAACATGATCTTCCTGAATAAATAAACAGTATATGAATCTATGCCAACTTTCCAGAACTTTTAGAGAGTTTAACATTATGGAATAAGAAACTGTACCTTCTACAGAGCTTGTCGTACTGCAGGGCATTTTTGGACCTTCCAGTGTCTCAACTGGGTTTGAATTAATACTCTATAAAAAAGAAATACATATCAAAATCACAGTAACTGTATTTGATGTCCATGACATTTAGATAAAAATTTACAAACAAAAGCAAAGACTAGCAAACAAATAAATTATACATAATACTAAAAATGCTTGATAGAGGTTCTACAGAATATTTTATCAGTTTCCCTCTCTCAAGAGGAAAATTACCCTCTGCTTACAGTAACTTCCTTCTCTATGAGAAAGGCAGCACAGCAGTTAGCTAGAGTGGCTCTGTCCAGAAGCCTGGTTAACCTTGTCAGCATGCCTATAAAGAGCAATTTTTACTGATAAGAAATACAAAGAGCCTAAATCAGGACTAAACAATGACTACATAGCAAACCCAGCCTGCAAGCAGGAGTCCATGTACCCCTTGCTGATGTGACCCTTCGGTCAGGCACACACACAGCAGGCATTGCTCCACTGTCAATGAAAGTGGGGTGGTCAGGTCCAGTCACTTACTTTATCAATTACATTCAAAGAATGTAAGTCACTTACTTTATCAATTACATTCAGAGAATGTAAGAAAAGGGAATGGAGGAGAGACTGTCTCATTTTAAGTAGTTACTTTCACCTACAATTTTACTGCTTTTAATCTTTCCATCTACAGCTAGGATTCCCATGTATATGTCATCTCTCAGAACAGCAAGCAGATAACGGCATGGTAGTTTAATTTCAAGAAAGAAAGTTAGAGATGACACTGAATTATTTTAATGTCTGAATTTTGCACCCAAATTGCTCCGAAAGCCACATAACTATCATTCTAGCTCTTTCTCCCCCTTGGTAGGCCCAGTTACATTCTTCTCAGCTCCCACACTTTCCTACTCCTACAGTCACCTGTCAGAAGTAAGCCCTTGCAGTCAGCTCCTCCTTGAGAAATTACAAAATCTATCCAACACCAGGCTACAAAGTTACTTTTAAAATGTAAATTATCTTACTCATTTTGGACAATTACTCTGTTTTGCCCTCTTTTTTTTTTTTTTTAAACCCTGACACCATTTGATGCGTGGATGTCAGTCCATGGATTTCTTCTTCTCTTGTGGAGGATGCTTCTTCTGTGTGTCTCCAGCAAACCGATCACCTCTACCCACTGGTTACAGCTCTGCTGGAGGTGCAAGACAAACCCCAAGAAGCTCACCTTTCCACTGCTTTCTCCCTATGCCCTCCTCCAACCCACATGTGCTCCCTGCAGCCTCACTGATGCATGCTGCTACCTCCATGGGGCCATTTCTGCCTCAAAGAGGTTTAAACTTGTGGGTTTAAACTTTTTTGAATTGCACAGCCCCTGAGAGTTTCCAGTGAAGGCAAGATTACTGCACAAGTAACTCAAGCTTACTAACAATCCTGTTTGCTTTAACTTTTCCATTGCTCTTTTAGACTTGCAAGGAAAAGTGAAGCCACAGCTAGGGAGTGAAAAACATAAATGAGAAAGATCAGGTTTTGTTGGTGTGAATAAACAGAAAATTAGCTTCTGCTGCTCCCTTAGCCATCCATTTCACACACACAAATCCAGTGCTGCTTGCCACCATAATCAACACAAGCTCTTTCTGTTTAGTCCATGACTTTTTCTGACTCAAACTGAAAATAACAATGTGGGCATTTATACAGTCTCAAAATACAATAAACTAGATTTACAGTCTTGGGGCTGAATGATCAAGTACAGCAGTAAATTCTAGCTCTATTTTAAACAACTACGTATCTAGAAATCTCTGACACCCACCTTATGCTTTGGATCCAGCTAAGGGCTGCAAGTCATTTATAACAGAAGAAAAAATAATTTTACTTTATCTTTTGGATATAATACATAGTCTAAACATGACAGTTTGATTGCCTCCCCACAGACATTTCAGGATGGCACCTGGTCTATCGAAAATTAATCAAACACTGTGACCTTCCTAATTATTCTGACTTATTTCTGTTTTAATAAAAGAAGTACAACGCTGATGCTGGGATGGACATAGGGTCCACACAAAGAAGTATTTAGACTGCTGCAACTACAGGAATGAGCAAAAGGGAAAAGCACAACTGAAAGCTGATGGGCTTTTTTCTTAAAGTACATAATTTTGCTACCTCAAAGAGTTTTTGTTTCTAAAAGCTGTGCAAACATCTAACATAGCACATTTTCTTATTCCATTTCCAATACCACAAGAAGAACATGGATTTGATGAGTTTAAGAAAAAGCCAGCGATATAAATAACAATGCATTCCTCATTACAGTCTTGGTTTTGCTACTGGGTTTACTACTGTTTCCATGGGAAAACCACACAAATTGTAGGTATTCTGCATGGTACAGAGTAACTTTTTTTTTTGTATGGGAGCAAATCAAAATCTTGGCAGTAAACACACAAGATTATACACAAGAGCTGTACAAAAAATCACACCTTTAAGTTTTTGTGTTAAACTTAACGAGTACCTTATGTTCTAAGTTATAAGAACATGTATAATATAACAAAAGTGACTCAAGGAAAATAAGGAATGCTGAAATTAAACAAGGAAAAGGAAAGTTAAACTTTAAGACCAGAAAAAGAGAAAAGCCTGACTATTTTCAGTGTCTTTTCAGCTAACTAATTTTATGTCATGAGCTAGAACTATGATTGAGACATGCAGTCTCAATCCAAACTTATAGGTGAGCACCTGCACTGCTATTTAAAAACTCAGGTTTCCAACTCCTAACCTCCTTTGTTTACTTAATTTTAAGCTTGTCCTGAAGGTATCACAGTAGTGCTCCAGACACCTTACAGCAAAATAAGACCCAGTGCACCATAAATTCCTCCACAGCAAAAGTCTATAATCTGTATGTTCTTGCTTTGTATAATACACTGGGGTTGGTACTGTGAGAAACTAAGTTGTGTTTTTGCAGTAGAGAACTAATCTTCTGTATTCCAAGGTAGTTGTGTAGTCATAATAAGGAGAAATGCTAACTAGAGAAGTGGACAGTAGAAGGCCTCACTGTTCCAAAATAAGATAAAAGCTTGAGAAAAACAGGATGAGCAGTTTGAGAGCAGTAAAACAAAGACCACAGGTTCTCAAAACATAAAAATGGAAAAAAAAGGAGAAAAAAAAAAAAAGGAAAAGGGAGAAATTAATGGGTTGAAGAAAAAAAAAATGTACTTATATGGTATAGAGGAGCGTTGAGTAGCTTGTGAACCTGTAGTACTCAGGCAATGAGGTGATCAGGCATCGGGTAATAGGGAACAAAAGGATATGATTTGTTTACTAAAATGTGCTCCTGATTGACAGGATGTCTGCCATTGCAATCGCAAATAAAACAGCTTCACAAAAGATCCTGTCTGAAAAAAAATATTGAGATTTTTCTCACAGTACATGGTAAGGGCTCACAGGCATTACACTGGTACAAAGAAAAATGGAACTAAATTAAATATTTCAAAGTACCAACATGAATACAATGGCAATGTAATCTAAGAGACAGAGATTTCAGGGGGAGATATTCACCAGGAAGTCCACAGCAAACCAAAAACAATTTGGGGTGTAAACAAAACTTTGATAAAGTTCTCAAAATCTCTCACTCTCTCCAGCTTCATATACACGGTGAGCTGCATTTACACACCGTGGAAGCCCACAGCAGTAATCCTTCATTACACTAGCCATGGGTGAAACAGGCAGCTTCAACGAGAAGGCTACTCAAAAAAAAACAATCCAGATTGCCCACAGCAAGAAATGTGTGAAGACAGCCTGTGAGCGCCCTGAGTTGGGCTGGCACCCACCTTGCAGAGCAGGGGTCTGTTCATGAAGTACCTTCTGAAGAGCCTCACGTCCGACTCCAGCAAGTGCTTTGCAGTGTGGTCAAATGTCAGCGTCAGGGCTGATGACGAACGAACAAAGCGCACGCAGGCATCCTTGCCGATCTCCGCTCTGGAAATTTCAGGTGAGCGGCTGCCCTGGGAACTGGAAAAAACACACTCCTTGAGCCAGGGCAGATGCTCTGTGCGCAGCTAGGGTGAAAATACAATCGCAGCACCGTTCCCACTCCCCTGCAGTATGGCCTGCCAGCATCCCAGCACACTCACTGCAAAATCCTGAGGCAAAAAAAGCTTGAAACATCCACTGAAAACACAGCTGGGCAAACAAATACTTACCAAGGGCTCCTTTCAGTACTAGGAAACTTCTAGCGATTGGCATGGAAAAAACAAAGACTGCTCTAGAAGTGGTGAGTGGTTAGTCACTAATAAAACAAGCCAGTGAGAGCAAGCTGTGACAATACCTATTTCTCCTAATTGCTGTCAATTAGCAGTAGTACCTTTTCCTGTTACCGTTGCCATATATAGCAGTAGGACATGACTGGCAGCTAGCAGATTTGTTATCCCGTCACAGAGAGTAAAACAGAAAGTGTCTCAAGGGAGTACAACATTGTTTGGACATTACAAACAATTCATAACATAATGTACCATACTGCTCTTTCACGTATTTTCTTCAGACAAACTGAAATGTGCATAATTCTCACATCAACTATACACTGCACTGAACTGGGACTGAGCGAGCCTCACTAAGAAAAAAAAAGAAAAAAAGTAAAGCATTCAAATTCTGGCATATTTCCCCATATTTGCAAAGAAAACCAGCAGTAAGAAGGGCTCCTGGCACTGAGCATTTCGCACTGAGAGACACACACATCAGGCAGAACTGCAGGTCAGTGCAAGGGAAGCTCTCGACAGCTGAGGTGTGCCAGAAAGCACTTGTCCTTGAAGTCATCTGTCAGCCTGGAGGAAGTCTGGTGAAAACACAATCATCACTGCAGTCCTGGGTGTGCTACCCTCTCCCTTGATTACAACCTGAGACTTTACAAAGGCCACAAAGTCACCCAAGGCCTTTGTGAAAGTCATGTCTCTGCACCTGTGTGCCCCTCCATGTGCATTTTAAGGGATGCCTTTACTTGTTAGCAGCAGGTTTGGGCCCAGCTAAGCCAAGACCTTTTCAGCTTCCCATGCTGCCCTCCTAGCGAGAAGGCTGGGGGTGCACAAGAAGCTGGGAGGGGACACAGCCAGGACAGCTGGCCCTGGGGGGCCAGAGGGGTGTCCCATACCACATGGCATCATGCTAGGCAATAGGAACAGGGAGAGAGGGCCTGGGGGTCTGTCACTGCTCAGGGTCTGGCTGGGCATCAGTCAGCAGGTGGTGAGTGACTGCATTGCACAACACTCTTTTTATGCACATATTTAATTACTATTATTATGCTCCCTTCCTTTTCTGTCCTATTAAACTGTCTTTACCTCAGCCCAAGCGTTTTACCTTTTTTTTTCTGATTCTCTCTCCCATTCCACTGCAGGGAAATGAGTGAATGGCTGCGTGTCACTGTGCTGCCTGCCAGGTTAAACCACAACAAACTCCTGTCAGACAGGTGTGTTCTCTAACAAGTCCCGGAAAAGGAGTACTTGTTATTTAATAATTTCCTTTTACCTCTCCCATGAATCCAAAATTATGAAATGCCAGAATACAAACTCATAAGGCTACAAATTAATGTCAGATGCTATTTACACAACAGCCTGAAGGAAAAAAATAATAATAATCCCTAACTGAATCATGGCAATAACTTAAAATCACAGAAGTGCATTGTTGATACTAACACTATTAATGGATTTGCAAATGCAATGAAGGATACACATCATAATCTTGCTTTACTTATAAATAAGTGCCACTTGAAGTGGTAATAAAGACAAGAAGTAACAGAAACCAACACAAGATAGAATCATAGGCAAGTCTTTTGAGAAAAAAATTACTTCCCACATCCCTTAACAGATGAAGAGTTTTTCAGGAGAAACAACAAAACCATTATACTCACTTTGTGAAGACCTCAACAAGTTTGGAGTGCCCGTTTTGTACAGCCAAATCTAATGGTGTTGCTCCATCTGCATTAGGTAATGTTAATGCCACTGACCCTCCAGGCTGGGCTGCTAAGAACTGGGAGAGTTCAATCAAGCCTAATTTCATCACAAGATGGAGAAGAGTTTCCTTCTGTGTAG
The DNA here is from genome assembly GCF_009819795.1 of Aythya fuligula. Classification (NCBI taxonomy): domain Eukaryota; kingdom Metazoa; phylum Chordata; class Aves; order Anseriformes; family Anatidae; genus Aythya; species Aythya fuligula. The sequence goes on from NC_045593.1 coordinate 27,264,362, forward strand.
GTTCTGAAAAACACAATAAACAAATAAAATCATAACTACCAAAACTGGTATTTTGTTGGCTTAGAAACATCAAATTAAACTTTTTTTACGCTGAAGCAATAGCTCAGCTCAGGTTCAGACCCATGGAAGTATTTAGGCAGTATTATTTATTAGGCAGTATTATTTATTAGTATTATTAGGAAGTATTATTTATCCATCTTTCACCGAAATCAATAGAGTTCAGCCCTTAATTGTATCTGTAGAGCTAACCCAGGATATACAAATACCATCTAAGTCCAGGAGGTAAAGAAAACACTTTGAATTACATGATTTCAATACTTCTTTCTTCATGTATAGTATAGCATTCAGCACAAGGGATGTCCCAATATATAATACAGAAGATAGCTGAGGTAATTTCCCAGCTGCTGTGCACAGCCTCAGCAACACAAAACATGGCAGCATGGCTAAGTATTTATTTTATTTTATTTTACTGTAATTAAAGTTTGTGATTTTTCAGGGAGCCTGCTTAACAGCATGCTAAGACATCCGTAGTGGTGCAGTGTGACATAAGCTATCACACCTGTGGGTAAAGCATGCAGTTCTTGTGTCTCTTGTCTTGTCAATAGTTCTTGTGTTAATAGTTCTTGTGTCACTTTTTGGAAAGGTGGCCTCACCCACCAATTTCTCCTCTTTACTTTTTAACACAATCATCAAGTTCAACTGAGGCTGAACCTTAAAATAAAGCAATAGACAACATGGACTAAATCATGTGATGCTGATTGTCATTCACTTGAGCCATTTGCTTGACTTTATTCAAAGCAAGATTTATCTGTCTACATACATTTTCAAACACAAAGCCTCTGGTTTAAGGGCAATAAATGAATATTAGCTCAAGTGCTACTAAACATATTCCTTACATCGGTATTTTGGTATGAAGCTAAATATTAGGGTGTTTTGACAAGCACTGACTTGGGACTGGACTGCTGACTTGGGGCCCCAGCTATATGTAATACTTATGGCTGGGCTGAAACTAATGTGAGATGCAATAATTACACATTTTGATATCGAAAATACACCAAGGAACTTTTCCATATATCAAATCTAGCACTTTTTCCTAAAATCAATATATTTTTGAGCTTGCACAGACAACAAATCACGGCAGAAAATTTTTTTTTTGCTTTTTTTTTTTTTTTTTTTTTTTTTTACATCAACTGTGCAAAATACAAACAGCAGCATTTAAAATATATATCATAACCATAAAACAAAATCTGTTTCTTATCTAGGGACCATCTACACACCCATTTTTTCCAAGGAGAGACCTATCCTAGTTCTAGTGCCATCTGCAAGCCCACACATGCTAGCCCAGGCTTTCAAAGCCTCTGACCTCTTTTCAGTCCACCTAGTCTGAAACACACTGCATAAACAGCTATGTTTCCACAAGGGAAACTAAAGGATGTATCAGAAGAAAGAAAAAGTGGGAGGAAAAGGTTTCTCAGAAGAGCATCAGTGAAGAACTTGGCTCCTTTTGCTTATCTTCCACGCAGACAAGCTCAAGAATAACCAGGAGGAGGTAGCATTAGAAACTCCCTTCTCTCTCCTTTCTGCTCTTGGGGAAAATGTTCTCTGCTTCATCCCACAGCACTGCTGCATAGCTAAGGCCAGGGCCACTGTCTCCTCTGCAGCCTGTCCCAGGTGCAGCAAGGGATGGCTGCTGCACATGGCCCCTGCCTGTGTGGGGTTTTGCATGTAATGCACACAGAGCTGTGCTGATGTGGGTGCACAGAGCTGATGATATGGGTGCCAGCATATCTAGCAATAGCCAGCTGATGCTGGTTGAGAACTCAGAGCAAAATCTAGGACACATATGCCTAAAAATGAATCACCTGGTCCTGCAGGGTCTGGATGACTCACTAAGACAAGTGAAGGTGAGAGCCTCAGAGAGAAGCTTCACAGAAACCCATGTAGTGAGCATGTGGCTGGCTAAAGTCAGCCCACAGGCAATACAGAACATTAGAATCTCACTCCAAATCACAGCTTCAAACAGTGAAACAAAGGATGATGTGCCACTTCAGAAATGGAAGACCTCCATTCGACTTCCTCCTTGGCCAGATGGGATGTAGACCCACATCTTCACACTTCTTCAGGTCACCCCCCTTCAGATGGAAGCACAGCCTGTCTGCTCCATTAACGAGTAATTGAAAGTGGCTCACCAACTATGCAGAAGGAAATTCAAGGGACGCAGGGCAGGAGGAGACCACAAAAGCAGCAGCCTGACTCTACTGCAACAGAGCATGGCTGGGAACCAGACATCAGTGTTTCCATGTCTGGCATGCTTACATTTACACCAAGGAGTTATGGTTTCCTGGAGATGCCCAGGAAATTTTGTGGTATAAAACACAGTCCCAAGGCCATATTATGCGTTTCCAGACTAAAATATTCACTAAAGCATGAGCTTTCAGAAGTGCTCCTTGCTCTTGAGCTCTTAAATTACGCTGAAGTCCCACTTTAGACATCATAGTAGGACTCTGGATGATTCAAATTTGGCCATTTTTTTCTACATAAGCAACCAGTGCATAAGACCATCTAATTAAAACACATGCAAATGTTTTAACCAGTATTAAGTACACTAAGCATCTGATTATATATTAACCACACCCCAACCCTCAGATTAAAGACAGAAATAAAAGGACAAACTATACTCTGAACTCCACTGCCTGATTAAAACTTTGGCCTTGGGTCACTGGGTTTCAGTGTCTATTGTAACACTGTAATTAATAAAACAAACAAACAAACAAACAGACAAAAAAGTGCACGCACACAAAAAACACAGATAAATTTACACTGGGCAAAATATGATTAGGACTTTTCTGCTCAGCAAAAAAGGAAGCCCTTAGGAAGACTCCCATAAGGAGTAGCCTAGGCAGAAGCCTACCCTAAGCTCTGACACTGCAGCAAATAAAGTTACATTTCTGGAGGCCAAATCTTAAAAAAAATGTAGTGTGAATAAGTCTACCACAAAAGAACCTAGTTTTAAAATTAACTTAAATAACACTTATTAATCTCTGCGGTCTTAAAACATGACTTACAATAATATCTTCTGTTATCTCACCACAAATATTCTGGTAACTAATTTTTGCCTGTCCAACCCAATGACCTTCATCTAACACTAGACTCAGTTTGCTCATGGCTACCTTAAAAGCATGTTGTAGCAGAACCAGCCTGGCAGTTCAACCAGCTCGTTTCACTAGCACTTAGTTAGAAACAGTACTTAGATCCCTCTGCAATCTTCAACTCCAAAGAGTCTTTGCTGGGCTACTCTCCTACTACTCACATCTGGCTTGCCTAGGAGCAGGCAAAACCTGATGGCGATTACTAACACCTTCAGGATACTAAAATCTGAAATATAAAGCTTAAGGTCTGCAAGATAAATAGGAAGGTAAATGAGTTCTTCCAATACAACGAAAATATTTTTCACCAAAAGGATGGTCAAACATTGGGACAGGCTACCCAGAGGGGTTACGGACCCCTCTGTCCTTTGGAGGTACTCAAAATTTGAAATTGAGCAACCTGATCCAACTCTGATGCTAGCCACGAGCAGGGGGCAGGAACAGACCACCTCCAGCAATCCTGTCCATCTACATCCTGCATTCTGCTATGGTTCTATTTATGATTAGCAATACCAAAGGGGAGGGGGGGAAAAAAAAAAAAAAAAAAAAAAAAAAAAGTAAAGTTCTGATTTTTTTAGCAACTTTTTTCATAAGAACAGCTTCCAGTCTCAATTCTTCTCTTTTACTCTTCCTCTTCTGGCTCCTCAATGGCAGGGAACAAATGGCATTTTCCCATATTTTTTCATTTTCATTTACTCTTCCCTTGAGGAAGATTTGTAATGTGGCAAAATGGCAAAACAAATGCAACAATAAATAAAAATACCACATCAAGAAACAAAAATAAAGATGTGGTGAAAAAAAAACACAACATAATTCATTGAACTTCATTCAGCGGCCAAAAAAAAAAAAAAAAAAAAATGGAAGAAAAACAGGAAACAATGAAAACATAAGATTTCTTCAACAAATTCATATTTAAGTGGTATAAAATACCATTTTCCATCAAGACACACAAAAAAACAATTACTAACATTTGAAAGATGCAGTGCTGGCTGATTCATACAAGGTTAGATACCACAAGCAGGTGGTGCTGTAAAGGATATGCACTATCAGGACGTTGTTTTGCATCGCATCCCGGTTCTCCAGCCAAAACACCCTGTTTGAGTTACACTGAGCTGAGCCAACACAATCTGTTTTAAACATTATATAAATCCCTTTGTTCTTCCTTGCACCTGAATCTCTTCCTACGTCCAAAACAATAAACTAAAAACAAATATTTCTCTCTGACAGAAATGACTAAGCCCTTTCTGGGCTATGAATCTCATTCATTTCCTGGAAGGAGAACGAAAACTCAAGACTTGTGACTTGAAAAGCAGAGGGAGACATCAAAACAGTCTGACAAATTCCAGTTTTTCCTGGCTTCATTCTTTTATGTATTACTCTTAATTTTTTTTTAATTTTCCCCTAGGTACGAGTTTATAAAGAAGTCTTCTGTGCACCCCACTACTGCAGAAACATACATACATGCTGATCTCACATGGCAAATGGTTTTGTGAACACACAGCAGTGAGGCATGAAGTCAGTGCTGTTCTGAAACCTAACCCCTTTCTACTTACTAACTGGAATATCCCCTTTTTCTATTCCTCACATCATCTGCCCTTCTGTAGGGTACCTTTATCGATTAAACTACTGGATTTGGTGATCTGTGTGATCCCTTCCAGCTGTAACTATTCCAGCCTATTTCGATACCCTTCAACCTACTTCAGACAGAGCTGGACCAGGCCCAGGAAGTGGGTTACAACAGTCAGGCACATCTGCTGCTCTTGGTTTGGACAAACCCAACCAGCAGCCACCAGCCTGACACTGAGACATGTTTGAGTGCATGTAGCATAGCAGGACCATAATTAGCACCAAGTAGAAACAGTAACAGGATTTACAGTGAAAGCGAGCAGGGAAGGGAAATGAAAATGTCAAAAATGCAACAGAAAACAAAACAGCGTTCCCCAAAAGCAGCCTATAAAGCAGAGAAGTTGGATACTTCAAGTCATTCTGTGAGAAACTAAGTTGTGTTTTTGCAGTAGAGAACTAATCTTCTATATTCCAAGGTAGCTGTACAGTCATAAGAAGGAGAAATGCTAACTAGATAAGTGGACAGTAGAAGGCCTCACTGTTCCAAAATAAGATAAAAGCTTGAGAAAAACAGGATGAGCGGTTTGAGAATGGTAAAAGAAAGATCACAGGTTCTCAAAACATAAGAAAGGGGAAAAAAAGGAAAAAGGTGAAATTAAAGGGTTGAAAAAAAAAAGAATTGTAAATATATGGTATAGAGGAGCATTGAGGAGCTTGGGAACCTGTAGTACTCAGGCAATGAGGAAACAGGAGAGGTGATCAGATGTCAGGTAATAGGGAATAAAAGGCTATGATTTGTTTACTAAAATGCTCTCCTAATTGGCAGGACGCTTGCCATTGCAATCACAAATAAAATAGCTTCAGAGAAGATCCTGTCTGAAGAAAATTATTGTGATTTTTCTCACAATTCCACAAGACCTATTCCTAAAAAACAATTACAGAGCATTTATGAAATAAAATGAAAATTCTCTTTGTTTCTGAAAGAGAATTAAACAAGTATAGACACTGTTCTGTTCTCTATGAACCACAGCTATTTTTCATAATTTTATTGCTTCTACTAATAGCCTCAAACCTAATAGAGCACTCTTCTTCAAGAAAAAAAATGTAGTAGTGACAAAGCTGGCAGGAAACGTTCTTGTTTCACTACCAGCACAGTTATGTCAGCCAGACAACCTGACCTCAGCCTCCCAGCAATGCCCTTAAAGCAAACTGAGACACCCTCAGCCACCTGTGTGTAATGCAGATGCCTTGCAGATTCCACGCTCCTGCACTTGCGCACCCATTCTGACAGCCAGGGGACAAAACCCTGAGCATGCCAAGGACATAAGAGGTGCAGAGAGGATGCTATGTCCATGTCTGATGGGGCTGCCAGCCCTGAAAGACTGCCCTAAGCTGACCCTACTATAGGAAGCACGGAGACATCCTCTGAAGGTTATCATAGAGCATTTCTCATCCAAATGAATCCATCTCTTCTTTTCATCTTTTTTTTTTTTTTTATCTGAACATAACAACTGTGAGAGGATTCTCCTTTTCTGACCAACCTTAACAAGTTAATTGGGATAATATTTATTACAGTTTAGCTTCCTAAATTGAGCAATCCAATTTTCAGAATGAAAATGTCCATTACAAAAGTACAATTAGCAAATAAACAGCTTCTCCAGTCCTGTCCCTCTTTCCCCTTTCCTCAAACCCACCAAGGAGTACGTGTGCAAGCACAGCACCTCCACTGGGTCCTCAATTTCCCCTGGCAGCAAACTGGCTGTGGGCCAGGTGATCAGACCGTCTGACCCTTTTTTGTGAGCAGGCGTTTTCTGACATAGCTGTCTAACAGGCACTTATTACAAGTGAGGATTACCAGAAGGTTCGTGCTTTCTTGTTTCCTTTGTTGAACTTTAAATAATGTGGATAACAAGTTCTGACCTGTGCAACTGCACTAAATTCCTGAATTATTTGCAATGCTCCCTAGACAATCCAGTCTCTCTCTTTATCCAGTACTTTTTATGCCTTATAAAGGGAATACAAACACTTTTTCCAAATACCATAGCTCCTATGAATAAATTATTCTTCCATCTTTCCATCAACCCATACGTCTCTAAATCCTCATAAAAAATGAAAGAGATCCAAAAACACCAGATGGTGCAACAATTTTCTCAAGCCATGTGTCACTCAAAAGTAATTTTTTTCTAATAAAAATAGCCCAACAGGCCTGAAAACTGACAGAATCAGCAGCAATTTAGTCTCACAGGCATGAGATCCTAACTAGTGATGAATGATACCACCCAAAATGTTTCATAATACTGATACTAAAATGAACATCCTGACACTGTCACGTGTCAAGACACTAAACAGACCTTCACGACAAGGAATTTCAGGGACATCAAGGACAGAGAAAGGGTCTCCCTCTCTTTTTAGCTCCCATATTTCTCCCCCAATTTGATCTTTTTCAGGGGGTGTCAGGGAAGAAGCAAGGTCCTGGGGCAGCCTTTCATTACTTCATGGTGGAACAGGAAGAACCTCCTTCTCCTCTTCCTCTCACCTGTCCAAGGTCCTCCTTGCACAGTCCAGTTCCTTATCCCTCCCTCTCCTTCCCCTGCATGCACAGGGCTCCCTCTGCAACATGCAACCGATGGCTTTGCTCAGCTTCTTGGTACTGGGACAAAAATACTGGTATGGAGACAACAAGTGGGTTAGAATATAAGTCAGTGCTTCTCAGGCTCAGGTGAAAGAGAATATGGCTGTGAGACAAAAAAAAAAAAATGATTTCAGAAAAGAAAGAGAAAGGATACAGGAGATGAAGAAGAATTGTACAAATTGATTAGAAGAGACTAAAACAGATGGGCCTCATGAACAGAAAACACAGGAGAAAAAAAATGGAAGAACTATGTAGAGACTTTTAAAGTAAAATGCCGAATACTCAGTTACTGTGGGTAAGCTGCTCTCCTGTCAAGTTGACTACATACACTATGAGATGACAGGCTTCCTTATTTCTATATGTGTGCACATGGCCATAACCAGTTATTTGAGCCACCCAGGCCATTCTTGCAAGTGATGCATTTAAAGGACTCCACAGACTTCTGTCCCAAAAGGCCTAGAGTCAGGACTTCTCTGGGTATGGAAGGCTCTCCACCACCTATGTGTCTTAACAGAGGCACAGAAAACTCCCCTCAAAGGCCAGGATCCATCTTGTCCTCGTTCAGCCTCAGTTTTCTTTGCTGTATCAACACATCCTTACCATAGCACTGGCAGCAACACATTTATTGTTGCTTCACAAACTCTGACAGAGGGCAGAACTACACTACATAAGGAGTGGAGGGAGGCACAGAGGGAATGTCAGTCCACCCTTGGGCTGAAGGAAAAGCTAGCCAGAAACCTTTTGGGAGCCCTCAGTCAACAAGGGTTGCCAGCCTTTGCCTTCCTGCCTAGCAGGGACACCCCTTACAAGGACTTTGTCACTCTGGGAGAGGAGAGAGCCAACCACCCAGATGTAACACTGGCACTGCCTGGAAAGCAGGGAGAAGATCCCCATTTAAAGCAATGCCTGAGGTATGAATGCAGATGTGACCTGCACACATCAATGGAGAGTACTGCAGCTGGGTCAGGGCAATCCCAGACATGAGCACAGACAGGGAGAAGAACCCATTGAGAGCAGCCCTGCAGAGAAGGACTTGGGGGTTCTGGTGGGCAAAAGGCTCAGCATGAGCCAGCAGTGCACGACTGCAGCCCAGAAAGGCAGCATGTGGAGGGAGGTGATTGTCCCCCTCTGCTCTGCCCTTGTGAGACCCCACCTGGAGTGCTGCATCCAAGTCTGGGGCCCCCAGCACAAGAAGGATGTGGGTGTGTTACAGTTGGTCCAGAGGAGGGGCATGAAGTTGGTTGGAGGGCTGGAGCACCTCTCCTATGACTAGGAGAGCCGGGGCTGTTCTGCCTAAAGAAGAGAATGCTCCAGGGTGACTTTATTGCAGCTTCTCAGTACTTAAAGGGGGCTTATTAAAAAGAGGAAAAGCAACTTTTTGCTCTGGCAGATAAATGACAGAACAAGGGGAATGGTTTTAAACTAAAAGAGGGGATATTTAGATTAGGTGTTAGGAGGAAATTCTTGGGTGGTTGGTGAGGCCCTGGTACAGGCTGCCAAGAGAAGCTGTAGATGCCCCATCCCTGGAAGTGTTCAAGGCCAGGCTGGATGGGGCTTTGGGCAACCTGGTCTGTGGGAGGTGTCCCTGCCCATGGTAGAGGGGTTGGAACTGGGTGCTCCTTAAGGTCCCTTCCACCCCAAGCTGTTCTGTGATTCTATGATTCCTGGTTAGACACACACTCCCCACAAGAGGCATGAATGACCACTGAGTCTGAGCAATTTAATGTATAAATGCTGCAGTACACCTCAAAATTGACAGCTAGCAAAACTAAAAATTTGCGATTTGGGTAGCAGCTGCCCTGGCAGAGCTCTGCCTGGTACTGGCTGTGCTGGTCTCTGATCCCCCAGACTCACAACACACACAGCAGAAACTTCCCCGAGTTTCAGGCAAACAGGTAGGCATCTAGATTTGGCCAAGCATCTCTCACTAGCTCTGGTGTCCTGCTGTTACTTCTGGACTGGGCTTCAGCTGGTTTTGATGAAAAGCTTAGCGAAATCTGTGAAAAAACTACAGCTGATTTCTTCAGACTTTGAATCAAGATCTTCACTGCTACAAAACAGTCATTCCAGAATTTGAGCAATGTGAACAAATATTTACTACACATGAAAATGAAACAAGTAAATCCAATGTCTAGCCAATATTTGAATGAGCCTTGGTATTTGTTTTTACATCTCTTGAAAGAGCTATTTACAGCAGACAGACAAAAATTATCTTTCTCCTGAGGAAGGCAGTAGCGGATTTCAAGCTGACTGTCATTAAGAATTAGAAAGATTTAAGACAGGGAAAAACCCTCACCCAGAGAAATGGGCTAAGCATTGTATTTTCAGTTCCCAAAAGCTTGCATGAATCTCTCCTTCAGTTTGGCTCATATGGAAACTGCCTGTCCTCCAAATTTTAGCAATTTAAAGTACTAAGAGGAAAACAGCCAAAAGTACCAAATTTTCAATGAAAAACATGTGAAGCCATCAAGTTTAACACTGTTTCCAACCTCAGCTATAAATCAACTCAGTCTGCAAAAAAAATTACACTCTTCAGCAAAAAGTAACTACAGCTTTGTGTTTGCAATGAAACATGAAGCCAGGCAAATTTCACCTGATTTTGTTACAAAATTTTTCAATAGCATACCCTAGTGTAAGGTTTCATGTATATTTTCATTCCACTTTCTATTTAAAAAAAAAAAAAAATCAAAACTTGGTTAATGATACTCTCCCCTAAGAATAATCATAGTTGCAAGTAAAGTATAAATACTTACAGAACTATGATAAACAGTATGCTTACTCTACATATCCAAACGCCTACAGTAACACATTATTCTGTTTTATGACTGTATACTTCGTCTCCTTTTTGTCTGCACAATTAAAACACTTCACTTGGTTGGAATCACGGTAGAGATACTCTACTACTACAATTACTACTACAATTCTTTTTAAGAGACAACCCTTTAATCTTGTAAAAGCAGAGTCTTTTTATAAAAGCTATTTTAACAGTGAGTCAAAGTACAAAAATCTTCTGGAGAGACTGAGTTACAATAGCCACAATTATTTTTAAAACTTCTGGGCGCACACCAAAATCTCTGAGTACCCTTCTCAAACAACTTTTCATCATAATCACAAAATAAAGCAGAAGGGTTGGAAACCTTCAATAAAATGCTGAGAGACTCTGCTCTGACCTATGCAGGAAGTCACCACTAGAAGCCTTCCAACCTGAAATAAAATCTTACCACCTTCTGAGTAGCTTCCAAGGATGTTCCACGTTGATGGCAATTCTTCATGAGCAATGGCCATTGTCAAATCATTATCCAGGGACTGCAGCTCTTTTATTGTTAGCCCAAACTTATCCAGTAAAACCTTGTGACTAGTGGCAGTGATGCATTCTGTGTGATTGACCAGAAAACGAGACAGTTTGCAAGTCAGGTTCTCTCTGTAGGTGACAGGACAGCTGCCGAGCACCACAGGTGAGTATCCTCTTGTGTACATTAACACAGAGAGAGAAACTTCTTCCTGGCATCCATGGCCTAAAATCATAATGTAAATTAATCATTAAAATTATATATGCTCAGAAAATTAATTAGTTTTTCCTCTTTTCTCATCCTGTAAGAGCGGTGACTACTCATCCAGAATTACTTTCTTCTTCCCTCTAGTTACACCTACTTATTGTCAGGCACCCACCAAGCATTTCTGTTGATGAACTTGGATTTGACTAGATTCTGAACTGCCAGTCCTCCAGTTATACTGATATAGTGCATTTTTAAAGCAGTCCTTCTATATGAAGGTTCTTCAACTACAAGAGAAAGAAGAGGTAACCATCTCAGTACTAAACACCAAAAATCAAAAGCATGAAAGTACCTGGATAAGAATTACAAGAGACGCCCATAAAAAGAATGTCACAGTAGCATGCAACATGAACTCTGAGGAATACATCGCATCTATTTATTAACACACATTTTTTAATCTACCCAGCATCTCCATGCAGGCCAAAACCTAGATGCTTTTAACAAATGCGCATTTCATACTTTTGGCAGGCTTGATTCAATGTTGTATCAACTGTCTAATTTACAACCCTGACTGTCGAAGTCTAAGGGAATTTGCCACTTAAAAATCCCACCCCACCTTTCCTCTTTCTTTGCCAACCAGGTGAGGATAAATGTCACACATCCGTAAGGTGTGCATCCTGTACTCACACGTCTTACTGGAGAGCTGCCATGACATACTATGGGTGCAAATCTAAATTTCCTACAATAGCCTCCCAATAACTACAAGTTTATATGCAGTCTTATATCTGCAGAAGCATGTGCTTACCACATCTGCAGTTGTTTTTGAAGTGCTCTGCATTCCCTTATGTTTAATTTGGCCACTATGAACCAACAGTAACTACACCAGAGCCATATTTTAACTTCGCCTTTTATTTTCATCTGCTAATGGCCCCTGTTGAGAGCAGACAGAGGACTAAGCATTGCCTGTAGCCTCCTGTTTTTATCCTAGCTGAGAAGTAATCATTTAGTAGTGTCATTTCAGGCATCTCAGAAAAATAACCTTGCTACCCTGGGATTAGTCTAGCACTGCGTTTTCTCCCATTGTATTTCATGACAATCTTTTAGCATTTACAGACTAAAGCAGCCACCACGTAACAGCAGCAAACTTTCCCTTTTTATACTCACTGGTTACTCTAAGATTCTAAATGTCCTTTAGAAAACAAGAACAAATAACAAGTGGAACTTACTGCCTAGGTACATCATGTTTATAGCCACCTACTCCACAAATGAAAAGGTCACAAAGCAGACGATAACGACAACAGTCAGGGTTCATATTACACCAGCAAGAGGGAAAACGCCAAGGCCGAGAGAGACAACGCCAGCTGTGAGGGAGCTCAAACCCCCTCTACTTGCAGCAAGGCACCTGCAGATGATTCTCCCCATGGCTCAAGCAGAGCTCCAACCACCCCAAGCCACCACCACCTGGGTACTGCAAGCTGGGCTGACTGCTGCCTTCAGGGAAAGCCCAGACAAAAATGTGAGTTTTGTAGGCATTACAATTCCCAGAGGCAAACTCTAGTAGGATGGAACTGTTGGATAGAATTAAGTCAGACTAAAATCAATGAAATGCCTGAAGATGCATTTTCCTACACACCCTACTATGTGTACACCCAGGAAAGCCCTGCCTGTAGCATTGTCTGTGTCTGACACCATGCAGGTACAGATGGCTACAGAGGGCAGCATAACTTATGGCCAGTTAAACTCACGCTGCATCCTAAGGACCATCATTCAATGCCTACATTTCCTCCACTACAAAGCCATAAAACAGAGTTACCCAAATCACCCAGTTATGTCCAACTTCAAAATGGGACTGCAGTATAGCAAAGAGATCAGAAATAAAAACGAGTAACACTCACCTGGAACTAGGGACTGAAGAGCATTGTCACTTATCCGCGCAGCAAACATTATGTGCCTCTTCATGGATCCGTCATAAACAAAGTAAAATTCCGCATCTTCTGGCAGGTAAATGCCTTTCTCAAATTTTGCATTTATAGTCACCTGTCCCTGAAAAATGAATATGTTTTCATAAACATCCAATAGGTTTCTCATTTTCAACACACACATGAATATATACTTCTAGTGCAAACTTTTTATAACCTTTCCAACTCTATTATACAGAGTCTGTGATCCAATGACAAATCTGAAATTTTCTACTTCCCCTTTGAAAATAATGCTGTGTTTATGCCTGTAAGGTGATTTAAAAATTTGTCTTTAAACAATGCCTTTTAGCATACTCCTTTCATCCTGACTCGTGCAAATATATGACTTTTAAATAAAAATGCCTCAGAGCAAGCAAATCAATGAATCTGAGGATTTTGCTATTTACAAAGTATTCTTTGTGTTAAAAGAAAGAGAAAAAAAAAAAAGGAAAAAAAAAGTGATTGAAATATTTTAGACTTGGTTTACAAAAGCACTGTTGCAACTCTACAGCTGAGTTTCAAAAAATACTAGTTCCCAGATACCTGCCCATGTGTGTTGTTTTTTGTTTTGTTTTGTTCTCTTATAGTAAACAGAAAGCAACCAGCCAAGAAAAGTCTGCCATACAATGGCTTCAAAAAAGAACAGGAAAGGGATCTGAGAAGCAGCAAACAATAACAAGTGTCTGACATGTTCAAGGGAGGAAATTTAGATGAAGTTGCATTTCCTCAAAGAGGAGGACAGCTTGCTCCAATGTGATTCCTGGCTGCCACGGTTGCTTGAAGTAAGACTGGATTTGCCCAAGCATTATCTGAACTGGTGTTTCAGGAAAACACACCGCAGAAGAATATCTCATCATTTCACACTTCCAAAAGATGCATGTGCCCTTGCTACTCTGAACAGCTGCTGTGACATGTGCTCCATCAGCTCCATGAGAAGTATGGTAAAAGCCTGCATCAAAGCATAACACGGTAGCATAGAAATTTCCATGGCTGAAAAATACAGCTGTGCTCCTTTTCATTATATAATAAATGAGCCTCTTTGTGTAAACATGCTGGATAATTTGTGATCAAGTTAGAAAAAAGAAGTACTGGAGTGTTTCACCATCTCCACAACCTCAAGTGTCCGCAGGACTGCAGGCCATTTCTCTTGGTCCACATGCAGTGAGATCCTTGCCAGACCACTGCAAAGTCACATCTTTGACTGCCTTCCCCAAGGACATCCTTCTTGTCACTCGTAACAACGCAAATCCTGCGTTTGTTTTCCTCTTAAACACAAGCATGTCTATTGAGCTAGAGCTAAAGAGGCAGAATCTAGTTTCAGACACACAACATCTTCCTTAAATAGGATTTTCTGGCAAGATTAGATGTAAACAACTTTAGGAGACTAGCACTGAGAGCAGACATGTCTGTCATCCTCAGAAATTGATGCTTATCTCTTTTTATTAGCCTGAAGTGTTACTGTAACTGCCAAGTGCTTTCTCCTGCTTCTCTTTTTCACAGTTATACACAGAACTGGTCTTCTTTTTTCTATTATTATTTGTAACTTATATCCTTTTTTTTTTTTTTTTAACTATCATTTTTTCATCTTTTTATGTTAGTTGTGAATGGGTCTTTTTATTGGTTGAGTAATGCTATGGATGGCTATTCTGGGGAGACAGGAACAGGGTATGTCCCTGAAATATCTCAGATAGCTCCAAGGACTGCTCCAGTATGGGCTTTGCTGCCAGCAGCCTGGTGCAGGGGAGCACCACATGGGCCATCACTCACAAACCACCTCTGAACCCTCTGGACCCCTAAGGCTGAAGGACTACATAGGCAGCCAGCTTCCACACTGCGCAACTGCAAGAACACTGGAGATATTTTCGTGGCAGTACTTCTCATTTTATAAACCAACTCTTAGAAAAAAAAAAATCAACTTTAAATTGTAACTGTTGTCTTACACTGCTCCTTAAAAAAAACAAACAAACAAACAAAAAAAAAATGTCTGTTTAGACTCAGTGAAGATAGAGGAACAACTTCAGAAACACTGATCACACTGCCAGATGTGAGGAACAATTTCACAACTCCTTGTCTTCTAAAGGGTAGAGGGGAAAAGCAAAAGGGAAAATACAGTGCAAAGCTCAAGTGTATATGATAACATTTTTTTCATAAGCCCTACCTTACAACCCTTCAGAGGAAGAAACTGCTAGTAACTTAAGGAAAAAATTACAGAAGAAAGGCAAATTGGCAGCTATCTTGTATCTGCCCAAATAATTAAGTGCTTCATTTTGAAAATTCCATGCAATTCAAAAAAAAGGAGGGTTAAACCATATAATACGAGAGAAAACTCAAAGATAAAAGAACTTTCACAGCTCAATAGAAGTCTTCATGCTTTCTGATGCTGGGTGATTACCACACCTGGCATCAGAGGCAATTACTTCACTAAACATAAGTTCGTCTCCAGCACTTCCAAATTGCATCCATCCCACCTATAGACTTCCTTATATCATACTCCTTAATTCCATACTCCTCAGTTGCCTCCACTAAAATATGTATCAGTTTCCATTAGTTGATCAAGCCACCATGTGTTTTTTTTTTCTCTAGCTTTGAAGTATCTCTTTTCTTCTCACCTACTCATCTCCAAAACATCCTTGGGACATTTACATCATCTCCCCTTCTCACCCTCTGAAAACCTTGTGCAACTGCATCCTGTTGCCACTGGACTTCTGGAGTTCATGCCTGCCTTTTCATCCTTTCCTGTCCCTTCACTGCTTTGCACAGCACTTTTCCCATCCAGCCATGCCCCGTGCCTGCCAAGCTGCTGCCTGCCCTCTCTTCACCCTCTCTTCTCACTTCTGCCTTCCTCATCCTCTCTTCTGAGCTACAGCCTTCAAAATGTAGTTAATACCACATTTAAACCTGAATATTTAAGCATCTTCTCCTTAACTCCAGCTACCCTTAGTGCACAATTATGTCTATTTAATGACAAGTTTGACAGTAAAGCAATATTTCCACGAAAAGCATCAAACGTGTCTATGCTGCAGAGGAAATCACAGAATTTCTAGGTTGGAAGAGACCTCAAGATCATCAAGTCCAACCTCTGACCTAACGCTAACAGTCCCCACTAAACCATATCCCTAAGCTCTACATCTAAGCGTCTTTTAAAGACTTCCAGGGATGGTGACTCCACCACTTCCCTGGGCAGCCTGTTCCAATGCCTCACAACCCTTTCAGTGAAGAAGTTCTTCCTAACATCTAACCTAAAACTCCCCTGGCTCAGCTTAAGCCCATTCCCCCTCGTCCTGTCACCAGGCACATGGGAGAACAGACCAACCCCCACCTCACTACAGCCTCCCTTGAGGTACCTATAGAGAGCGAGATGGAGATCATGGGACTGGCTGGAACTAGAAAGCCTACATACAGTGTTTGATCAACTTCTTTCCTACATTTGCAAAATCTTTTTTTTATATATACATTTGAATAAAATTATTATACTGTTAATATAATTATCATACATGTTGTATATGTAGCATACATATAATTGTATCTCTGTATATACACACACTACAGAAAAAAAAAAAGAGAAAAAGATGCCATAATGCAGCTAGACAATGTCACAAACAGATGTGACTGATGGAGATGACCGCACCCACGACTGCATCCATTTGCTCTGCTGGCACAAATGTGTTTAACAGTCTTCCTAAATCCTATGACCACTTTTCTCCTCCACTTTCCTCCAGCCTTTGCTGGCAGAGGTTCATTAATTGCACACAGAAAAAACAGAATGCCAAATATCAATACTATTGAATATTGAGGATGATATTATTGTTGCTACAAGAGGTGTCTCAGTATATGCCCATGAACACATTAAATGTGCCTTACTCTTTGAATTGCTGTGAGAGAGCACCACAACTAGAATGTTGTTCATTTCCTCTGTGTAAAGCCAACTTTGTCACCAGAACCTTTTGTTTTGTTTTGTATTTTCCCCTCAAGCAAAGATCATCTGCAGTCAAGTCTAGAAAACTTCCAGGTAGAAGCAGTCAGAGAAAGGGATTAGCCTCCTGCATCTGGAGAAGGAGGAAAGATGCATCCAGCTCCCAAGCCAGACCAATATGCAGTCTTTGCAGGTGGAGAAGGAAGAAGAGGAGATAAGGTGAAAATGCCAGTTCATTTAGCTCTTTGCACTCAGTTTTTAGATGTTTGGCCTTGCCTTTAGCTGTATTTAAATCCAGACATTCATGAGCGTTGACTTTGCCATGTACTCATCTCTGTATACAGGCAAGCCACTGCTTTATTGGGAGCTGTCACTCCCAGTAAGCAGTAAACTCACTTTACTGATCACCTCAGAGTCTGGGGAAGCCACTTGTTGGAGACTAATTCAGACAACTTCATTAGGAAAAACAAAACAAAACAAAACAAAACAAAAAACTTAGGATGTCCTAGGCCACATAAAAACAGCCTGGAAGGACTACCAACATACATATACATATACATATTAAATTAAACAAAATTTCAGTGCTACAACTACTTCAGATTATTATTTTTTGCAGCAGTTGTTAATGCACAGTTTTAGAACGATGCAAACAGCTTCAGAAACATGTACCAGCTTGATTTCTGTCAGCCTCACTGCACATACAATATAAGCTCAACTAGGCAGAAGCCCAGAGCTCTTAGCCTTTTGAGAAAAAGGCTTATGCTACTAGCTTAAACCTGAAGGATAGTTTACACCTTTCCAGTACACCCACTCCTGCAGAGGCAGTGCCTTCCCCAGTCCGTCGGGGGGCGAATGTGCCCAGCCCAGCCCCAGAAGCAGGCTGCAGTGGAACAGCAGGAGCTACTTGCACAGATCTTTCCTAAGTAAACAACAGCACGGCACAATGCCATGAGTCCCACAAGAAATTCCTACACTCTCAGAAAACATTTGTTTGGTAGCACTGCTACTGCCTCCAGCAAAAGTGCTTGCTCCACTGCTCCCCATTCCATTTTGCAAGGTAATATTGCCAATTACCTTTTCTTGTGTACTTCTCTATAGTGCACAAACCTCTACAATTGACCCACTGCTGAAGTATGAAGAGATTAATATTAGGGTTATCAGCACCTAAAACTAGGCAATTGAGCCCTAATTTAAATATTAACAAACAGAGCAAAACCAACAGAAATAAATAAATAAATAAATAAATAAATAAATAAATAAATAAGGATGGTGTACACATGACCATGTGCTCCTGGAAGGCCATGTTTGTTCTGAGCCTCTTCCACACAATTTAGCTGAAAACACATCCTACTGGCATATTTCTTTCAGAATGGTGTGTGTTTCTAAATAGAGAACCAATTTAAGCTTAATGGTTATCCTTTTCGTGCTAAAACAGAAACTATAAGGCACACTGGCACCAGCAAAGTGGCCTGAATACAAGGCAGCTGTGAGAGCATGGAAGCAGAGGACTTCTCTGGGCCACATTCCTGAGAATCTACCAGTGGTTAGGAAGCTTTGCCTTTGACATTATTTTCACCAGTTCATTGTCTAATGACAATTCAACCTCTCTCCCATTGTTTACTTTCCCTAACAAGCCTATTTATATTCAGATGGACTTGGAAAAACATAAGAGGAAGTTACAGGTTTATTTCCATGCGTAGGTAAGCTTAAGGATGATTCTCAGCCTCCACATGGATCTAAGATTGTTAAATCCTCTTTCAATAAAAGCAAAGGAAAGGATGTGCCCCCTTTACCATCTCAGGAAATAAACACAGCCCCTGGTCATGACTTGTTTCTTACAAAAATGCTGGGGAAGGTTCTTGCCTTCAAGTTCATACAGTGTTGATTCTGGCAGACTTGTACAGGAAGTAAATTTTAAAGTCAAAGGGTGTTTGTTGAGACCAACCTGACAGTGTATTGCTTAGATTTACACTCTAAACAAGAACCTCAACTTTACCTAGCCACCACACAGCAGCAGGAGATCTCTCAAATATCATCTATGCTTGTAACAGCCAAGAACTTCAGACAGACACAACATCTGCAACTGCAAAATGTACCACAAAAGTCATTGCAGACCACTGCAGATAAACTTCTGGTCAACCACCTGAAGTGCTGCTGCATGGACCTTCATTTAAAAAAAAAAAAAAAAAAGAAGAAAAGAACTTCACGTAGAGTACATTGCAGTATCCCAGTTATCTCAAGTTCAAAATTAGAGAGGCACAGACCACCTTCCTACAGCCTGAATCAAGAATAAAAATATTAAAATGTTCAAAGAGTAGAAAGGAACTGGTGTTCGGAACCAGAGCTCCAGAAAATGCCACATGCATCATGAGACTGGAGAAGATGAGGCCCTTCCAAGCCCTCAGAGATGCAGCAGCTGGTAGAAAGACCCTATGGGCAAAGGCCAGAAGCTCCTGCTTCTATGAGCTCCCCCAAACGTGCCCCACTCGCAGCAAATTCAATACCTTCAGCATCAGTCAAAGAGAAGGGCTTTCAACTAAAAATTGCACAGAAGAAAGGGTTATTTTCCCTAAAGAGCTTCTTAAAGACTAAGAAACTTTGGGTGCAAGCCATTTTCTTTAAAGAGCACTTGAAAAACTCTCCATCTATATAAGCCAAAAGGAGTTTTGCCACTGATTCAATGACAGCCAAGAGTATCACTGCAAACCCTGAAATAAATTAAATTAAATTAAAAAAAAAAAAAAAAAAAAAAAAGCTGCACCCCAAATTTTGCAGGCCCTGGGCACAGAATGCGATCAGGGAGGTGGGGCAGCAGCTGTGGGGGTATTAAAAGAGATGACAATCCTACTCCAAGCACATTAAACCTGTGACCAAGCTGTTGTTTGGCAGGTTTGACATCTTTGGGATCCATGAATTAAAACATACCTCTTATAACCAGTGAAAAGGCTGCACTGGTACTGGTGCCAAGAAAGAGATTAGGAAGGTTTGTGTTTTTAACAGGATTTATAGTTCTAAGCAATTTTTCAATGTAACCAAACAGTTTTTTTTTTGGACATACATTTTTATCTGGCTTCTCTAGGGTGCTTGAGAGCTGATAGGGATGGGTTCTGACTATGTTCTGCATGCAGGGTGCATGGAAGAACCATGCCACCATTCCAGCGAGAGAAGCAGAGGGAAATGGAGGTACCAAACCCTCAAGGCCTAGGCAGGCAGGACAGGATGGTGACGCTTCTAGTGCATCTGATCACCCTGCCTCATGATAAATCAGTGGCCCTTAACCTGAACAGAGCTTCTTCCTTTTTGAATTAATTTAGGTAACATCACTGTCTTCACTAGCAACCTGCCCCAGCAAAGCTGGTGCAATGCAAAAACATCTCTAGTGGTCTGCCAGGCCCGGCCCACTGCACTGGGTAACTGAAAATGTACTAACTGATCCCAATTCTTCTACCCCCAGCCTGGGGAAGTCTACGTTCCCAACAGATTTTTACCATGGAAATAATTAATTCCATTGTGACATACACTTAGCATACATCGTAAAGTACGCTAAAAATATTTTTATCAAGCTATATGAGCAACATAATAGCTGCAGAAATACTGCATGAACACAACACTTTCAAGGATATTATCTGTAAATATAACAGTATAAGTATACCGCATATATGCAGCTTGATGGTTCCAGGAAAATATCTGTGCACAATGGTAAAACACGGTGCCTTTTTGATCCAAAAATGCAAGTTCCGACATTCTGAAGTAAATGCAAATCCCTAAGCATTGCTAGCAATAATGGAGCATTTGCCCTCTATGTAAAGCTGCCACTACAATTTAACATAGATATGCATACTAAACAGTGCATTCCAGTATAAACTCTAAGTTAGGCTCATAGACAATGTTATTTCAGAATTATATTTATTTATTTTATCTGCACCTCAAGTACTGTGTTCAGTTTTGGGCCCCTCACTACAAGAAGGACATGGAGATGCTCGAGTGAGTCCAGAGAAGGGCAACGAAGCTGGTGAGGGGTCTGGAGAACAAGTCTTATGAGGAGCGGCTGAGGGAGCTGGGCTTGTTCAGCCTGGAGAAAAGGAGGCTCAGGGGCGACCTTATTGCTCTTTACAGATACCTTAAAGGAGGCTGTAGCGAGGTGGGGGTTGGTCTGTTCTCCCACGTGCCGGGTGACAGGACGAGGGGGAATGGGCTAAAGTTGCACCAGAGAAGGTTTAGGTTGGATATTAGGAAGAACTTCTTTACCGAAAGGGTTGTTAGGCATTGGAATGGGCTGCCCAGGAAAGTGGTGGAGTCACCATCCCTGGAGGTCTTTAAAATACATTTAGATGTAGAGCTGAGTGATATGGTTTAGTGGAGGACTGGTTAGTGTAAGGTCAGAGGTTGGACTCAGTGATCTTGGAGGTCTCTTCCAACCTAGACGATTCTGTGATTCTGTGATCGTGTAATTCTGTGATTTCAGATAATTATAGCAAGTGCGTTGAAACTGTTGTTTAATTTATCAGTTGTAAGATGAGACCTCACACTCATGCACCAAACTTAAGGCCGGAAGAGAAAATCCTGTTAATGTAACTTAAAACACTACAGTATGAAAGAGGCAGGAGAATTTTCTCACTAGTTTTCTCATCTTTACACAGGCCTTGCAAGAGTGTAAGGTTTGCTTTATCTGACCACAGCAAGCATATTAAAACATTTAATCAATGTTCAAAAAAATCACTTAAGATCTTGCTATTTGAAGGTGAATTGTTAAATATATTTCACTTGTGCTTAGATAAGAGGAGTGGCATGACAGTTTCCCTGAGCATTTTAATGACCTTTATAATAAAGCTTAGCTGCAACAATCAACAAGCCTACACAAAAGATGACAAAGCAACAGTAGAGAAATTGTTAACACAACAAGATTGTTTAACACGAAATAAATTACTTAAGTCATTAATAACAAGGACAAAGTTGTAAAGATGTCTTTCTAACATTCAGTGATATGGCTGTAATATTCACTGGGCAGTCCTTGTAGCCAGACTGCAGTAAATATTGTGATGGACTTGTTTAAGAAAGCACATTTTACATTTTAAAGGAATGCGATGGGATTCAAGGCTACATACACAGTGAAACAGCAATTACTCCCAGGGAAGGAAAAGAGCAACAAAGTAAAAAACAAAATCAGAGATAAAAGCTGAACATTTCTGTATAACCATTAACACTCTAACTGTATAGCTAATAACATCTTAAACAAAAATAGCTGTTTTTTCCCAGATTAACAATTTGGCAGAATAAGCAACCAAAATAATTCATATCTTTTATATCCAGAGTAATAGCACAAGTCTAATTCCACATAGACCGGAGATGCAATGTGATGGTATGGTCATACTCAAAACAGTATTACACATTGCCTAAAAGCCTTCACACTGATATTTTTATTAAAACTATATATGTACATAAAGGTGCTTTGAGAAGAGCCATGTCCTCTGCTTATACAAAATGGCAAAACTCCACCAGCACTACAAGAACCTCTCTCATTCACAGCAGAAAAAAAAAATAAATAAATCAGTCTTCAGCATTTGCACGTGTGAACAGGAAATACTTGAAACAACAGGACTTTTACACACCGAGTATTTTTAAGCTCCTTTTCAGCATGAGGTAGCTTTTGAGAAATGCAGAGAAAGCATTTCCACAGGAATTCCAAGCACAATTAAGAAACATCTGCTCCAGCAATAAGATCTTGTCAAAAGAGCAAGGAGAAAGTGGCTCAGTGACCACTTGGGTCTCTGAATTGAGCCTGAAGGATGCTTCCAGCAAGGTTGAAGGTCAACCTTGAGGAGAAAATACTTATCAGAGAAATTCCTTAATGAAGATTCATTCCCTACCCTCTTTCGATATGGAGTATCAGCAAGTTCACCATTTTGGTAGTGATGCGGTGCCTTTTTGAAAGGGAAGGTAAGTGTTTGCTGCAGCTATTGCCACCTCATCAGCTGCTTAACAACCAGGGGTCACACATCCAAATAAAATGGAAAAAAAAAAAAAATTACAGTATTTCCAAACAGATGACAGAAGTATGCTCCTCAAAGCAAACAAACAAACAAACAAACAAGCAAGCAAAAAGGTGGGGAGGGAGATAGGGTCAGGGAGCTGGAAGAGATCCTGAAAGGTCTGACTCTGCACTTCAGGGCAGGACCAGCTCTACTGCAGTTACTTCTAAATGATGGGGTTTGTTTCACATGTCCTAAAAGCACCCTGCAGACTGTCAGTTTGCACTAGGTTGGTGCAAACATGGAACATCTTCCCACCCAAGCAATGCTCTGCTTGGCCTCTCCCGTTCTACAGCCGGCACATGCTTTGGCTTTTTCAAGAGCTGAGATGTTTGGCCTTATAAGTCTTTGGCCTTCGTACATAGTAACTGGGTGAAACGTAATGGCCAGCAATGTAACAGAAGACTGCACTAAATGGAGCAGAGCCTTCAGTACCAGTGTTTTCACTCATAAGTTGAGTTCTAGCCAGTTAAGGCCTCTGAAGCAGGATGGTTTTTTAATTATTTTGAATAGGAGGGGAAATGAAAGTTCATGTTTTATTTTGTTAGGTTTTAACAGATGATCAGTCTTTAAATTGTGTGTGCAATCCTCCTTATTGCAATCCTCATCCCTCAGTGACAAACTGAAGCACATTGGCTGTTGTGGGGGTCTTTGAACTTGCATACACGGGTATTTTCCCACAGCTGGTGCTCCAAATTAAGATACACCTTCTGCTGCCTCCCTAGTTTAGATAGTGACCTTCTTCATGGCCAATCGCAAAAAAACAAGTTTTGTGTTGGGAACTGCAAGGCTTGGGCCCTGGGAAAAGGAAGATCAAGAGGCAAATAAATCTAGTATAACCTGAACAATCAGCCATTTCAGGAATTAATATATTCTTGGTGCCTAGCTCAGAAGTTCAAGGACTTTATAGGATCACAAGTACGTGGCTGGATTCCCCCATGGCTTGGCTGCAGAAACTCAAAATTTAGCCAAAAGCAAGAAAACCCCCAACTGACTTTGCAAATCATAAAGATGAATAGAATGATTCAAAAGAGAAAGCATCCAGTAATTTTTCCCTCATTGTAGCTCAGTAAGTGATAAGCTGCTTCTTTCAATCTATTTAAAGACAAGCCTGAAATGACATTAATCTATCATCTAAACACAGGGCTGAACATTTATGAGTTGCCATGAGCTACATCCAGCCAACACCAGTCTGACCCACAACAGACATGGACATAAAATCTCACTTTTGTCGAAATAGCGAGAGCACACAATACACAGCTTACACCGTGTTTGTGCTTTATATGCCTGCTGCATGTTAGCAGCAGGAAAACAGACAACACCTGATCTGACCGCTGGTACAGAGCTAACCTGCCCATGTGTTTAAACAATCTGTACTAGCAGAGCAAATTTATATCAGATCAGGACTCTGCATCACGTGGCTGTGATTTTCTGAATCTGTCACTAGCAACCTTAAGGCTGTGTTTAATGCTGAATCAAAACTGTGATAACAGGTAAGGTGGATAAAAGTTTTCAGTCTCCCATATAGCAAAGTAAAAAACACAAGTAGAGAACACATCATCTCATTCTGGAATTGCTGGATACTAATAAAAATAGGTTGGATGCCTTTTTACAAAGAAAAAGAAAAAAGGAAAAAAACAAAACAAAACTTTTCAAGCAATACACAGTGCCAAAACATGTATTAACAGTCTTGCTGGTTAGTTGTTAAAAATATCATTCAGTATGTTGATGTCAATGGCAACACAATTTATGTTTGTGTTTAAAATCATATACAGGAATTAAGAACCCTGGGACTGAGCTGTTCACATACAGAGGTCAGAAACCTTCCACAACAAGGGGCATTAATAAAAAATGAACATCCATTCTGACATGTAACTGTTAACTGAAACAAGGGAGTTACCTCTTTCATTTGACTCAATTTAAAATAAATAAATTGGATTAGTTATTATTCTCATGTCCTGTGTGACATCAGGACTCTACTCTTGCAGACAATACACAAATGCATGCAGGTCCCTGATTAGAAAATCATAATTTAAGGACTGACCATGGACAAAAAAATGGAAGGAGAAAAGTACAGTATGGGCACAAAAATGATCTGACTGCTGATGAATGTGCTTTGAAATACCCACTCTTTTCCTCCATACATTTTAAAATAGATCTCATTGTTTTACATGTATTTCCTGAGTCTCATTGTGGCAGCAGCTACACATCCAAGCACAGACCAACCACTGTGCAGGCTCTTTTGTGAGCACCCCAAGCAAGCCGCCCACGACAGACCTGACCAGGCTCCCATAGGGGTCAGCAACAAAACACCCACTGACTGTGCTGGACCAGGCCAGCAAACACAGCACTGTGCATGAGCAAACACATGCTGGAAGCCTGACAGACATTTACATTTTAAACCACATTACTCTGTTGCGTTTCAAAGTCACCGTATAACAGGACAGTGATTTCAGCCTGGTTGAACACACAGACCATGGCCCAGACGTGGACAACACCACTGCAATGAAAAACCTCTCTCCTCCCATAGCAAGGAACTTGAAAGCAGAGGATGGCAAGATGGGGCAGAAGCGGGCTTCTTTCCCCACATTGCTGGCCAGAAGAGACTGAACACATTGCAAGGGCAGAAAAAGATAATAATAGTAATAAAAAAAATCTGTACTCCATCCACTGTGGGAAACTCTATCCCTTCCCAGACCTCCTTCCCACTCAACTCCTTTTAGTTCAGCTGGGAAGGACAAGGAAGACATGTAGTTTGGCAAGGCAGATGACCAACTGCTCACTATGGGAGCTATATGTGAGGCTTACTGCCGCTTTCCACTTCCACCATGCAAAAACGCACTGGAATCCCATACTAGTTTGACCTTCACATCAATCACATTTCAAAAACAGAATACACTGTTGAATGATTTATATTAATTCTGTTTCCCAACTCTCACACAGATGAAACCCATGCAGTTGTAGAGAAGATAATAATCACAGTCCATTCGTCCTTCTGGCTATAACCAGGCACACAAATGATATACATTATAAAACTATACAGAATTCCTTCCTTACAAACAAGATGATTCACAACTTTTTAACTGCCTTACTAAGTGTTTTTAAAGTCTCTCTTCCTACGGACCTCTGAACATTTTCCAACAGAAGATACGCTCAAATTATTC
Source organism: Aythya fuligula (assembly GCF_009819795.1). Classification (NCBI taxonomy): domain Eukaryota; kingdom Metazoa; phylum Chordata; class Aves; order Anseriformes; family Anatidae; genus Aythya; species Aythya fuligula. The sequence continues at coordinate 27,290,264 of NC_045593.1, forward strand.
CTGGACATACTGCTAGAGTAAAAATGAAAACAGTGTTTATTTAATCATGCTTTGCATGGAGCACAGAGCAGAGCTGAAAAATGTCAGAAGTATTCAGGGTTGTGTGAATATTAGAGTGTACTTTACCATTGCCTTTAGCTGGAGCAACGACAACCAACAGCAAGCACTACAGAAAAATTTCACCACTGAGGTAAAAACAGCACAGACAAACAGAAGTTCCTGACAGAGCACTAAATTAATCCATTTCCTGGATATAATCTTTTCAAACTAGACTTTCTACCACTCTGCTCTCTACTCTTTTGAGAGGACTTTGATCCCTAACCTAAACCTTCTGTCTTTAATTTATTTAGCTGTACATCAGGCATTCATATTCTGAAACTGTCCTGGAAGTATTTTACGTGAAGTGTACAGTATGAAAATCCACAATTATTTTTCCCCTCCGTGCCACTGCTGTGCAGACAGTATAACAGTGGGTGTACAAAGGCCACGGAAAACAAGGTGGAAGGAAGGATGGAAAACAAGGTGGAAGGAAGGATGACCGCTAATAACTAGCTGGAGAGAGCTCCCTTGCTTCATTCTTTAGCCAATGTCTACTGGCTTGTGTCTTTATTCAATGGTTGGAAATTAGCTTGATCGTTGGCTACAACCTTTTAGAATGAATTCTGTCTCATCGTATTTCCTTCACATAGAAACCCAAGCAGTTAAATTGTCAATAAATACAGCACTCATTGCTTTGAAGAACCTTAAAATTTAGTCCAGGAATTTGCTGTTGTTGTTCTTTGGGCCCCTAGGGTATGAAATAACTCCGTTATTTCACTTTGTCCTATTACTTACTCAGACACCTTCAATTACCAAGGTGCCTGTGAAAAAGCAGTTGTGCTTTCATTCAGATCCCAGACAATTATGCCTGCACATCCTGGAGGAACAAAAATATCACTGATTAAGAAAACAGTGAAGATGCTAACAAGCCCGACTGTAGCCCAGGTGTTTGCACAAACAATCCTAGAAGAGGGCATTTCCTATGAAAAAGGCAACAAGACCACAAGAACTTTAAAATCGTTACGTAATGACAGAAGGAAATAGAAGAGATCCAAGGGATAATTAATGGAGGTAGGCTGTAATCAGGCATGCCTTTGTAGGGATAGGCTACTAGTATATCACATGCAGTAAAAAAGCTGCCAGCTTCTGTCTTGCCCAAACCAGCACTTAATTTCCAGTTTTGCAGCTCCTGGGCAGCATTTAATGCAGGGAGGCTGACAGCAACCAGCAGCAAGGAAGCCACACAGTCATTTCCACTTGCTCAGGGCAAGTCCAGCTGGAAGGCCAGCTGAGGCCACCAAGTTGCTGCCTGAGTACCTCCTGCTACCCTGTGAGAGTGCGTACCAGGGAGCAAAGCTGGAGGCACAGCTGCTGGGGACCCCATTTATGCTCAGCTGCCAATGCACAGTTCTGCCCAGCCACGGTCTGAAGCAGCCGCTCGATGTGCCTGCATCTAAAGCAGCTGCACTCCTGTCTTTTGCATCATAAATAAGATGGGATACACTTGAGTCATGAATATGCCACAAACAGTTTGCATTAGAAGCAGTTTTCACTTTTCAAAGCAAAGCAAACAAAGCAAAGCAAAACACAGGAAAATGTTCTTCATACAGACATCTTTAACATCTAAGTGGCTAAAGGCTACAGAGTAAGGATGCTGCCCCATCCTACCACTAAGTTAGGATCTGAGAAACCTGGACTGGATTGTGTTTTATCACACCTTTGTTAGGTTTGTAAAGGTAAGTGCACTTCACTGCACTTACCTTTAAAAAAGATGGTCTGAGCTAATGAAGTTAAACAACATTTCCTGACCACAAAAGAATATTTGTGACTTCCAAAGAAAAAAGTTAACAGGCACTGACATTATGACAGCAATAGAAAATAGAATCAAGCCCACATCACACCACCAAAAGCAACCCACCAACCCAAACAAAACACGCAAAGAGCAGGACAAGCAAAGAACACGTTTGACCACATGAACTCTAAAGACTGATACAAGGAAAAATGCTGGGGGGGGGGGGGGGGAAGGTGGGGGGAGACATGGAGGAGGGTGACTGGAAAACTTCACACACTCGTCACTCTGCAGCACATACCAGGCAAAGAGAACCACTGGTTCACTCCAAAGTGGGACAGCCTGAAGGCACCAATATGCTCTGCAGCTTCAAGCAGCTTGACACTATGTCCTAACCTCAGGCACACCTGATCCAGTCAGAGGGAAAACCACTCAACCCTCAACCTTTGTAAGAGCACTGATACATCAGTAGATATATAACTGTGCCTCCCTCCATGCAACCTACAGTTCAACAGAGAAGCTGCTACAGTTTGAGAACCAAACCCAAACAGACATTCTTTTTGCAAAGAAGGCTGATGTTATCCAGGGCTTCATTAAGCAAAGTATCACCATTGGGTCAAGGGAGGTGATCCTTCCCCTCTACTCACGCAGTGGTGAGGGGTGAAGCCACAGTACACACCTGCAGTGCTGTCTCCAGACATGGCCATACTGGACAGAATGCAGCAAAAGCACACCTAGATGATGAGGGGACTGGAGCACCTCTCCTGTGAGGAGAGGCTGAGAGAGCTGGGGCTGTTCAGCCTGGAGAAGAGGATGCTCAGAGAGATCAGTCTAAGACTGATGAGAGGCTAGAACCTGAGCTGGCAAAAGTCATGTGGAACATGGTAGATAAGGATGTAATTTGCAAGGTCCTGCAGTTTTGCAACCTAACCTAACCCATAACAATGGCCTAAAAGAAAGTGGAGAGGGACTGTATCAGGGAGTATAATGATGGAACAAGGAATAATGGCTCTGAACAAATGGAGGGGAGATTTAGATTAGATGTGATGTGAGGAAGAAATTCTTCACTCAGAGCACAAAGTGCACATGGGCATTAGGGCTGAAGATGTACCGTGCTTCTGTTCTTTTCCATAAATTAATTTTAATTACCAAAAAAAAATGTTAAAAATAAACCCAGGGCACAGGATGAGAGGTGGAGGACAATCCCTGTGGCCGAGGGGCAGCCTTTCTCTCTGGCAAGCCAAATGACCTGGGGGAGCCAGCCCCACAGAAGGGGCCCTCAGCCCCCCCAGTGCTCCTCCTTGTCCATGTGAGGGCATCTTCCAGGCCGTCTCCAACACAGCCATCCTTGGCCATGCGTGGGCCACTCCACCACAGAGCCTTGCTGTGGTCACAGTGGCCACCACTGCTGTGCCTTTGCTGCAGGCCCTATAAAGCAGGACCCCTGCAGCTGGCCCACCACTCGCTGAGCTTCTAGGCACTGACAGCCAGCTTGTGTGGCAGGAAGAAGAGCCAAAGCAGCAAGGCGAGTGGCAGGCCTCCTCGGTGTGAGGACAGCAATGCAGTCCGAGGAAGCACTGAGAAGGAGTGCACCTAACAAGGAGACGTGTTATGGGCGAAGGGGCAGTGCCTACAGCACAACTGACACCAGTGCCCATGGGACATCTGGCACCCAGCCCACAGACACGTATAAGCAGTACCACTGGCACCACAACAATGCAGGGAACAGGCCGCCCCCTCAGTCATACAGCAACAGGGGGCATGGGCCTAACCAGTTGTGCAACGGTGGTGAGGGCCGATGGCCAGAGCATCAGGCAGACAGCCACGGGAAGCAGAGGCATGCCTATCGTCCAGAATACTGCGTGGGACCCAGCCATGGCTGCAAAACAGACGGCAGTGTCAAATCCATGCATGGAAATGAACCAGATGGTGGCATGGGACCTAGGCATGGAACTAGACAACCCCCTGGTTCAGCACCCTGGCCTGAAAACATTCCAGATGCAAGGCATCCCATGTGGGCAGTCCCAGGCAAGGACTGGCTCATCCTTTTGCCAAACATCGTGGAGCCCATGGAGAAGGTTCCACCAGAAGATGTGGAGGAATCAATGGACGTGGATCCACCTCAGCCAGATCAGACCTGCAACTACCCCAGCATGTCTTCACTCTGTGCCATCAGAGCACCCCAACAGCGTCATACGAGTGCCCGGAGAGCTCCCTACTCATCGCGCAGGCTCCATCCCAAGCATTAGCTTGGAGCTGCCAAACACCATGGACAGCCTGCAGGCTTACCTGCAGGATGTCCCCGCAATAAAGAACTCTGTTGCCAATTCTCAGGGGTTGTGTGACTGCTTCTTTCCCATCCCCCAGCCCCAGTGCGGGATGTGCCATCCCTTCTGCACAGAGCCTCCAGGAAGAGCACAAGAGAGGACCCAGCTCCCTTTGGGCTGCTGCGCTGGGGTGACAAGAGGAGTCCCCAAGGGCCACCATGTACCTTTAACATTTGTGAAAATAGACTGAGGGGTGAAAAACAGTAGCATGTAAGTGATCATAGGTGGCTAATTTCTTATATTAGAAGTGAGTTTCTGTATCTGAGTAATTGGCAACAACAGACATGGAGAAGGCTGAGGCACTCAACAATTTCTTCGCCTCTGTCTGCACTGGTAGGTGGGCTTCCCAAGTCTTTCATTTCCCTGAACACATAGATGGAGGCTGGGGGAGCAAAGTCCCACCCACTGTAAGTGAAGAGCAGGTTTGAGACCACCTGTTGAATCTAAACAGGCACAAGTCTGTGGGACCTGATGACATGAATCCCAGGGTCCTGAGGGAATTGGCTGATGTAGTTGCCAAGCCTCTCTCCATCATAGCTGAAAAGTCCTGGCATTCGGGTGATGTTCCTGGTGTGTGGAAAAGTTGAAACGTCATGTCCCTACTCTTCACCAATTAAAGAATTGAACAAAGAGCACAACAATTAAAACAATTAGGATACATTTCTTCTCAGAAAGCGTGGTCAGGCATTGGAACGGGTTGCCCAGGGAGATGGTGGAGTTCCCAGGTGTTCAAGGAAAGGTTGGACCTGGTGTGTAGGGACATGGTTTAGTGGGTGATGTTGTTAGTAGGGTGATGGTTGGATCAGATGACCTTGAAGGTCTTTTCTAACCTTAATTTTTCTATGATATTCTATGATTGCAAGAATGGATACGTAGCCTTCAGCATCGCCTTGGAAGATGAGGCCCCTCTGTCATCTACAGGGAACTGCTGTGAATACCCTTCTGTGACTCTACATCTCTCTGTTTCTGTCTGTTACTCCCAAGGGAGACATTTACTGGGCTCTCAGTAAAGAATAATTTACAAGCTTCTGAGATCACTCATCTTCTGCTCTCAAGAGTTGACTGCTCCCACGGTCTGCTTGCCCCATGGCAGCAAAACATTCCTTTGCCAATGTCAAAGATCAACACTGATGATCAATAATACTTCTCTTAAAAAAAAAAAAAAAAAAAAAAAAAGACAAAAAATCACCTACCATTAAATAAGAAGGAAGAATTTTCCATTAGAGGGATTTGTTTTTACATACTAGTATCAACTTTCAATAGGAGGAACAACTACCATCTTTAATTTTTTTAATATCTGAATTGTGTTATAAAGCAAATATTTGCTTTTTACATATTTTTTACCGTCAACAATGAAACTGATGGCTGTCTAAGGACAGGACAGGGTTATTCCATATACTGTGTTTCCTATGCTGTAAAATGAAAAGACTCATCTTGCTGAGATCCTTGCAGAAAGAACTGGATAAATATGATTTTATTTGTATCAGTTAAAAAAAACACAATTTAGAAGGGAAAAGGCTATTTCAATTCTGGTTCTTCTTGAAGCAACAAATTATTAGGACTGAAAGAAGAGACGTCACAAATGATGCATCAGTTTCTACTCGGCTAGTCTTAAAAATCAGATGGGTTTATAAAGACTAATTTTAAGATGCGGTTACCAGGATTTTGCTATCTAGAAGCCGGAAACAGACTCCTCAAATTAACTGAAAAACATGTGCTTGAAATATTTAATTTTCTGTTTCATTACCATTTATTTTTTAAACCATGACATTTATGTGTGTTGTAATTAGATTTTAATCGTATTGCTGCTACAAAAATCATATATAAGGAGAAGTGTATCAAAATAATGCAATTTTGAAATGGAGTAATTTCATAGAGTATTTTAAATTATATTTCACAAAAATCATATTACCCAGCAAAGTCCTTGAGCTTTCTGAATACATTCTCTCTTATGCAACAGAAAATAAACAGCTCTCACTCACCTGACAAGATTACACATACTATGTTAGATTTGTGAAGAAATTCCACAATGACACAGTGGGATGGTTTGAAATAACAGTGCTGTATGCATCCTCCAGCTTTGTAAGAGCTGCTCAAACACAGCTAGTCAAAAAAGTATTTTGCATGTAATCTTTAAAAATATTAACAATTATATTATAAACACAGAAATATAGTTATTCTAAGGTAATTTTACACAAAATGAGAGTCTCTCAGACAGACATTTTCAGAATTAGGAATGGCATAAAATCCACCTGAGACAGATACTAAGTATATTTGAATACAGTGTGAAAAGCATCCTAATTTTGGACCTAGCATACAGTAGATCCCTCTCTCTCTCTCTCTCTCTAGTAAAAAAAAACCCACATTTTTGTAGAGGCTGGAAGGTTGTGATTAGTTCCTACCTTTTGATCACTTTAATTGAAAGATTTTTCTGACAGCAAAAAATACTTACTACTAAAACTCACCTTACTTCTGCAGAAAATAATGTGTTACAACCATATGTTGCCATTATTTTTTAAGTTGCATGTGAACAGCATGCAACTGTCATTATGTCTTATTTTCTATATTCACCATTCCCTTTAAAAGGGACTGGAACACATCAGAAGTAACTGCATTTGTTGCAATGCAAATATCTGTCATGCTTCCTGTCTCCCCAAGAGATGCTTTCCCTGTCCTTTATAATGGATGAAAGACTCAACAATTTTTTGCTAAGCTCAGATGGCCAGAAAACTGCTTAATGATGTCTAAGGAACTTCAAATCAGAAAGGTCTTTCATGTGTTATGTGAATGCTGACTTGATTGTGTTCTCCAGCAAAGTCATGCAAATGACAGCAGCAGTGGGAAATAGTTTCCAGAACTGACAAAGTAATTGGATCTGACTAAGAGAAAAGAAATACCTTAACTCAAGGACTCCTCAAGATAGACAGACCTCTTTGATCTTCCCGGATGCGCTGAGGAGCACTCACATTAGGAACAATATTGTAAGGGGTAGGATTGTGAAGGTGCAACACTTTCAGATGCTAACTCACCAGAGCAGCTGCAGACCACAACCAGCAAGTCCTGAAGCAACACTCAGGTCCAGGACAGGCTCTCACTTGTGCAAGGCTTACAGTGAGCGTTCCCAGGTTGTTGTGGTTTAACCCGGCCGGCAGCTAAACACCACGCAGCCGTTCGCTCACCCTCCCCCCCTCCCTCTCTGGGACGGGGGAGAGAAATGGAAAGTGAAGCCCGTGAGTTGAGATAAAGACAATTTAATAAGACAAAAAAAAAAAAAATAATAATAATAATAATAATACAATTATGATAATAGTACTACTAATAATAATGTGTACAAACAAGTGATGCACAATGCAATTGCTCACCACCCGCTGACCGATGCCCAGCCTAACCCCGAGCAGTCCGGTGCCCCTCCCCCAGCTAGCCACCCCTAAATATTGTTTAGCATGACGTCAGATGGTATGGAATACCCCTTTGGCTAGTTTGGGTCACCTGTCCTGGGTCTGCCCCCTCCCAGCTCTTACTGCACCCCCAGCCTGCCTGTTGGCAGGACAGAGCAAGAAGCTGAGATGTCCTTGGCTTGGTATGAGCACTGCTCTCCAATAATTAAAACATCAGGGTGTTTTCAGACTTTTCTCATCCTAAGCCAAAACATAGCATTCTACCAGCTACTAGGAAGAAAATTAACTCTGTTCTAACTGAAACCAGGACACAGGTAAAATCACATTCTCACCCCTGTCACTCTGTAAGTGACTAACACAGCCCAGCCTCCTCTGCCTCCACCTGGTAAGCCCCTACTTCATAACAGATTTATCACAATTATTATCCAAATGCTCTTATTAATTGGAGTAAGTAAGAGATAGGAAAGTCCAATCTGTCCATGTAGTAACTGAATTGTCCTCAGCATTAAACAATACAATAACGTCCACAGATTTGCACAGATCTCACAAACCTCCATCTGGCTCACGAGTGTATAATCAAAATATCAAGCAGAACTGGCCTTAGATCTTATCCTTAGGGAGTATCACTTGTAGTAACTTTCTCTCTATCCTGGTGAGTGTTCCTGCAATGTAACCCATAGCGTATCCATACATCCTTATCTGGATTACAGGACCAGTATTAGTCTCCACCTTCATCTGACAGAATAATTTCCTCTGAGACGTGGCATCAAATGTTTCATTTCAATTAGCGGGATTGAGCCCAATTACACTGCCCTTGTCTAGCCCATCTGTTAAACTATTCCAGGAAGATATCAGATTAGTCTGATGCAGCTACCTCTGATGAAACCATGTTAAATTCTATCAATTACCAACACATTCTTAATTATCCTTCCTGTTAAAAATTGTTGAGACCTTGCACACAACATGAGCAGTTCTTACAAACCTCCACCCCACCTTTACAGACGCTGCAGTTAGTTTTCCACAGCATGAGGTTCCCACTCCTAAATTGACAAAGACAAAGAAAACTCTTGGTGTTTTAGAAAATCCTAAATTCTTTCAGTACTCCAGGGTACAGATGATTAATGCCTGCCTCCATTTTCAACCCTATCTTATCACAATAATCAGATAATTGTTTTATTTCCATCTTTCACCACCCTTTCCATTCCCATTCAGTACACTCCCACTATTCTCCTATACAACACCATTCAGTAGCCCTACTACCATTCTCATTGAAAACCATGGCAGAACAAACTAAAAAAGATAAGCCATGGTTTAGTAATAATAATTACTAGGTTGCCTGAGTTTTAATTCCCATCATTACATCCCAGTAAATTAAATGTAACTAATGCATATCCTCACATCTTTTAACACATTTTTGATCTCTTCTGAGCTCTACTTATTATATCCAATCACTTCACATTTTGCAGAAAAAAAATACATTTGATTACCAATTTCAATCTATTAGGCTTACACACATATATATATACGTATATATATATATGTGGTACAATTTTGTGTTTTGAGGAACTGGAGAGAAAGGTAGTTTAGAATTGTATAATTGTACAGCTATTTACAGTAGCTGCAAATTGTGAGAAACTAGAAAGTGAGTGCCACCTCCTCACAGACAATAACTGTTTTGAAAACTGAGATTGAGAATGTTGAAGAATAAAATAATTATCCTAAAGAAAAAATAATTCTAAACTTACTTCAGAGAATGGAGCTACAGTATTATAAACCATCATCCCCACACATGCCTGCTTTCAACAGCAACATTCAACTGCCTAAGGTCGCAGACAGCTATAGAATGTTTTTTGGTTTCATTCACTCTGTGTTTGAATGAGCTGTTACCCAAAAGAAAGCGACTCTCAGGGCAGAAGCCCAACGTTGTAGAACTTACATAAAGAGGTACTTCAGTGCAGCTCAACTCCATTTTCACAGCACCTGGGAACAGAATAAACCAGCGGAATTATTACACAGCAAATCAGAAGGTACCGATATCACCCTATCCCATTTGCATCTTCCAGAATTAGTAAAAGAAAGCATAGTAAACTTATCAGACACCCAGTTGCCCAAAGTTTCCTCGGTGCGAGGAGAGGCTGGTGCAATGATGTTGCAGTAGGGGTGGCTGGTTTCATGGACACGCTGCATGCTTTTCACACAATTGGCACAGTAAAATAAAACAGGTCAGCAGACAGCGGAGCCTGGTCACAGAGACATTCCTAGTGGCAGCAGATGAAGTGCTGGGCCCTTCTTATCTCCGGAGGCAAAGAAAGGAATTTTGAATTTGACCTAGAGATGAAGTTGTAGCAGCCTTTTACTCCACACCAATATCCCAAATGTCTAGTGCTGGTATTTAGAAACTTCACAGAAGTTATGCCCAAGGCAAGTTGCCTTAAATACCCTGAACAGCAAATTACTGCCACAGTAAGTCACTGGAATTACTATAATTACAGCCATCATAGCAATACTGATTTCTATTATTATATTTCAAACACAATACAACCTCAAAATTCATACCCTAAAAATAGCATTCCTTGCAAATGAGAAAAGCATATCAGAAGCAACTACATCACTTTAAAACAGCAGGATGGGCTCAATAGCTACACTCAAGCCTTCTTCCACTTACTGAAATGGGCCACAAAAAAAGAGCCTGTCTTAAGAGGAGGCTGCCTCAGCTCAGATGTGGCCTTGTTTTTAGAGCTGAACAGTTTCCAAAAACAACAGAGTTGTGCAGCACATTTCTTGTTAATGCATAGGTACAGCCTGCTATGAGTCAGATAGGATTTGAGAAGTTCTTCTCCAACAAGCTGCAAAAATTAAATGCAGAGCTTCAATCAAAAAAAAAAATCACACACACATACACACATATTTCATTTAAACCATGGAGTTTGTTAATGCTCATCTCCCAGTGCTTGTCAATTCATCTATATTCACAAGTACCTACATTTTTGCGGTTTGACTTTAGTGCAATTTCAAAAGAGAAATCACTGGCCACAAGCATTCAGTCAGAAAAAAAAAAAAGGGGGGGGGCAGAGAGAGAGAGAGAGAGAGAGAGAATGCAAAAGAGCACATTCATATCATAAGAAAAAGGTCTTAGGGAAACTTTAATCCAGCCAGCCTAGTCAGCAGCTAGACACAGGCAGACGGGATTCTTATGTTCCAAGGCAGGAGGAGGAATCCTGAAGCTGTCTCCAAGGTGTCTCGCTTTAACAGACAGAGACAAAGCTCTGCAGTTTCCAGCACCAGCATCCTGAATGCTGCCTTAGGAGAAACAGTACTGGAAGCACAGCTCTGTTTGCACAGAAGAACACAGATCTACAATAGAAACTAAAAAAACATAGCATTAAGTCTTCAAGGAGTATTTAAGGTGGAGCTTCTAGCAAGTGTCACATTACAGGACAGGTGAAGCACATTGACTTCTGTCCCTGACCTGTCACCAGCTCACAATTACTGCCACACACATCATTTAATGGTAGGCTGAAATGAATGAGAGACATGCCAGCCAGATGTTTTTGCACCATTGCTCTATAATGATATACAAAATCCCTTCAACTGCAGTGGTCCTCCCTCTTTCAAGGAGCACATCCAAACTAAACTCTGCCATCTCCTCTGTAAAAAAAATACAAGCACAATCAAATCATTATGCCATGCCAACAGAACTCGACCTACTCTGGATTACTTCTGACATATGACTAGCTTGAGCTCTACAGCATCATGAGATGCATGTTATACCCTTCTCTGCAAAGGATGAGGAAAACAGCTATCTTTGTAGCCTAGTCTCCATATTGTGCTGCAAGCATGCACAAAAAAGGCTTAATTTCATCCTTCCTTTCAGGAATTACCATTATCACCTATGCAATAAATGCCTTTTTTATTGGCTAATACGAACAGAACTCACTGGAGATATGATGCTATCCCAATTTTAGTTCCCTTTACCCTTTGTTTATGTCACCCTGTGGATCATAGAATCACAGAATGTCCTGAGCTGGAAGGGACCCACAAGGATCTTTGAGTCCAACTCCTGGGTCCCCAAAAGACCACCAAAAAATCAGGCCATGAACCGGAGATTGTTGTGCAAATGCCTCTTGAACTCTGGCAGGCTCAGTGCTGTGACCACTGTGGATGCTGTGGGAGCTTGGTAATTCTGAAACACCAAGCTCCTAGCTCAGTATTGATCCTGAGTGGATAAACAGCCCAGAGATTTAGGTCATTGGAGGCAATCAGTGTTCTCCTGTATAGCACTCAGAAAACATTGGATGCTGAACGCTGACTAGAACCACACAGAAATACGCTCAGTATTTTCAACATGTGCTCCCCTGACAATCCAGCCTATAATGTTTTTTCCTGGAGACAAAAGCATCCCTAATGATGCCCTTTTTGCCTCCTGCAGAAAAACCAGTAACTGTCAACAGTGGGTGGATGGTTCTGCTCCTCTCGCTCTTCAGAGTGCTGGTTGTTTAGGAAAGGTTTCATACGAATGTCTCACGTCTTTCCATCTGGGGCTTACTGTAACTTGGTTTGCTTGCTAGAAGCAGCTGGGAGTGGCAGGAAGAGGATGCACGTAGGAAGGAAATACTCAGCTCTGGCTACTGAGCTGCTCTTTTGCAATTTCCATTTCAGAGAGAGGGACCGGAAGGAATCCTGCCACTCACCTCCTCCAAACCTCTTCCAAGTGCAGCTCAGGTCCCCATACAGCACTTTCCCCAGTAGCCAAGGGCTATCACATAGACAACTGAGGAGGAATCCAACCCTGAGCAGCAAGCACAGACTCCACATCTAGCTGGAAACAACAGATACACATCATTCCACAAAGTACAACCTCAACTACCCTTCCAGCATATGTGCTTCTGACTCAGAAACCAGTGGGATGGGCAAACAGCTCCAGTTTAAGGCATTGCCCACAAACACCAACCTCACATCTACTTCAGCAGGAAGCAGAATTCATCTACACAAACAGAAATACCTTTTTAGCTTCCAGATTGATTCAGTTTAGTATTAGATGTACTGGAAATATTTGCTGTGGTGAGCATTTCAGCCAAGTAGAAGTAAGTATACAAGAAAGAACAAAAAAAATCTTGAAAATAAAATGGTTTACCTATCTTTTTTTTTTTTTTTTTTTTTTAATCTACACTGTCCATTAAATCTATTATCAAATGCTATTACTGGTCTCCTGACAAGCTTAAGCTTTATTGAAATGAACATCAACAAGTATTGTGGGTTTTATCTAAGTGCAAGATATATAAATAATCTCTCCTATACCTTTCTCTTGCTCTCACAACATCTAATTTATTGGTTGCTAATCACAGGACTCTTCTATTTCTTTCAACATCACAAATTTCAGCATTTTAAGGCATGGTTTCCCCAACTATCAAAACACGTTAAAAAGGCCAGAAGAAGATACCTGAAGTTTTTATTTTCCAGTAGTACATTGACTTAACTGCACTTTAATGGAAAAGACTTCAGTTATCAAACTTCTCATTCTACACACACCAAAGAAATCAGATAAAAGAAAGCATTATCTGAATCTCAGTGGAAAGGCATTTCTGCTAGCTGTCAAGGTGACCCTTCAGCCCTTCATTATTGTTTGGTTGTCCTGGCACCTACTCTGGATACTAGTGTATCATCACTATTTTCCTGAACAGAAGATACCACCTACTGATCCTACAGCTACCTGGCTTACAAGTCAGAACTCGACTTTCTCCTCTTCACTGTAAATGAAGTGCATAACAATGGCAGAAAGACTCAGAGAAAGTGAAGACAGGACACGCGCCCTGATGGTTCTCTGTGATCCAGCACTGGTGTGGACCTCACTTAACTTAGGGCTCTCCTGCTGCCTTGCTTTTTTCATCCCACATTTCTGTGCCCCAGATCACTACTGATGATTCATGTATTGCAATATAATTGACTGAAAGTCAAATAAGCCTCCAGTAATACTTCATAGGTGGCTTGGAATTCAATTCTTCCTCTCTTTTTTTTTTTTTCCTTTTTTTTTTTTCCTTTTTTTTTTTTTCCTGTGTGTGTGTGATGCACATATTTAAACTCATGTTTATTAACACTGTTTATTACTACCATCAAAACAAGCATGTTAAATCTTGATTTCTGATCAAGTAGAGCAACAAGGAAGTAAGAGTGGATGCCACCCAGACTCTACTGGAAGGTAAGCAGGAACCCCTAGAATTATCATTCACAGTGCTTGAAAATGCATCATTATTTTCTAAGCAAAAAAGCCTTGTGCATTGTGCTGCTAGACTTTTTGCGCTTTTTACAAGCATTTTAATAGGGCTTCCACCTAGCTATCTTCCTCTGCATGGCTGTGTTACACAGCACCTTTATCACTGTGTTGCTGTTATGTATAATTCATTAGTCCATAGTGGTAGGTGCTCTACCCAAAAACTACCCAAAAAACAGCCTCTAAGATGGATATGAATAATTTTACATAGTGTTTATACTTTTCATATCTAAATACTTTTTAAAAACTGTGCTACTCTAGTATGGCGTTCATGGAGCAGCTGGTTTCCATTAATAATGTTAATCCCACTGATTCCTCTCAAAAAATACGGCAACTGAACCAAACTGTATTTTTTTACTTACTGATTCCACCAGTTACGTTATGTATGCACAGGTAAAGGCTCACTCACTGCTTCTAAAGCACCAGGAAATGCACTGCACAGAGATCAAATGTAGTTTAGTACAGAACATCATTTTATGTACAGATCCTTGCTCCGAATCTGGTTACTGGAAGAATTAAAAGACAGGAAAAAAGTAGAAAGCTGAAACTGTACCTATGCTAAACACTGCATTCCAAAATACAAATATTTGCACCTTTGTAGCCAAGTTTTTTGACTGATCTTTCATTCTTACACCTGGTTTTCATGAAGATCTATAGCATGAAGAGGGTAGAGAGGAGACAAAGCAAAATCCTCAGTTAAAAACTTTGCAAGCATACTCTCTTAGTTCTTTTTGAACACTATTCAAACTGAGAAGTAAAATGAACCCTTGCCTAATAAATTTATAATGAAGCTGCTTGCATTAATGTTGATTACTTCACCAAACATTAGTTGCTCTTGAAACATGTGAATAGAAGAAATGCAGCTAAACACCTTTTTTAATAGCTCTCTTTTCAACAATTGGAGATGAAAAGAGTATTAAGTCTTCCAAAGAACATCACCTCACTTATGGCTACCGTACTTCTTCATAGAGAAAATATTTAAAGACTGTCCAAAAAAAGTCTCAAATTTTTACACTTTGAAGAATGATTTGGATTTTACAACAAAAACTACCCTAGAAAAGTGCCTCTCTGACAGCAGCTAGTTCCTGAAGTTGGCAAAGTTTATTCTTTATGCATTCCTGTATTAACATTCTTAATGTAGCATTTTCATTTCATCTAAAACCAAAACAGAGTTCTAGGTTTTAGAAACCTTAGGTTATACATTTCCAAAAGACAAAAAGAAAAACAAATTGGCCCTAAAATACAAAAACAGACATCTGTCTCACTTCCCCTACTCCTTTAATGACAGTTTTGACATAGAAAATTGCTTTCTACTGATTTTGTTTTAATGGTTTTAGAGTTTACCACCCCCTAGGTTCTCTACTGTGAAGTCATAATATTAATTATATCATTAAAGGGTTTACACAGCGTAGTTACACTTGTGTGGTTCACTGAGAAGGTAGCAGAAAAGCGGATCAGAAGTGTTTGTTTTTACCAATGCCACCAAATCCATGCTCCAATGCTGCTATCAGCAATGCTTCATCATCACTCACTCCTGGTCATCGACCAAAGTGCTAGAACTAACAAACAAAGTTAGGGGGGACACATTGTGTATACACCAATACTCCTGTAATTTCTCGTCCACATTCATGAACAGCTAGAATTAACTGCCCTGAAAGCATGGCTTATTGAACTCAAAAACAGTTGGAGTGCATCTCAGCTCGCTTTGGAGATACGAGATGGTCCCGCTTTCTGATTATCCCAAGGGCAGCTGCAGAGCAGAATTCAAGCTTGTCTGAATGACTTCACCTCTATATTTTCATATTTTCAACTATGTGGAGCACCCTGTAACACTGAACACTGGCAAACTGTTTATTTAAATATATTTCCTGGAAACTATACAGTTCTCTTCCCCCTTGTCCAAACTTCAAATTGAAAGTGAAAGAGATCATTGCCTGAAAATCTTAATAGGTTTATTCAAATTCACAAGCTCTGCAGATTTTTTTTGCTCCTGAAATCTTACTTCTTCCTTCATCTTTCAAAGTGTGTAGGTGAAAGCCTGAAGCTCAAACAAGTTCCACTCTCCTACCAACACACATAAAGCAAGAACACAATTTCAATTCCAAAGCTGACAGATTCAGCTGGGAAGTCTTCTCCCTGATTTCTCCAGAATACGGCCACACACTGAGATGATACATAAAACTGTCATGGTACAGCTTTGTGTTTACTGACTCTTTTCCAGCCAAATTTAGTCAGCATATTGTTGCACAGACCTTCTTTCCAGCTGCTTCCCCTGCTAAATTAGCAATCAAGGTACAATTTTCTTTACTTAGCCCATATCATAGTGTGCAAACAATTCTGCTAGCAAAATTTCTTCACATTATTATGTGGCTAAATGTGTTGTCCATAGGCTGTGCAAAGCACAACAAAATACAGACATTAAAAATAGAGAGGGAGTTGACATTTTTGATATCAACAGTCATTAGATATTCTGATATTCAAATAAGTGGCTTCACCCTTCAGAAGGGTGAGTATTCTACTTCACAGCTCTCCTTTAATCATTAAGGTAGTTTAGCAGTACCCACATGTTAACAGCATCCACCTTAATGGTGCCTTTAAGATACAAGTCACACAGTTCAACTAGTCAGTCCAACATTAATTAAAAATCTGTAATTTCTGAAAAAATTCAGCAAACAGCATCGAGGAAAAATCAAAAAGCATCCCCAAGATGACAAGATGATGACAAGATTGATTGATGACATGATGCTCTAGATACAGTATATAGATGCAGTAATACTCAAGGTGCTACAGAGGTGAACTCGGGCACAAACTTTCACTGCGATAAAACTTCTGCCTGCTCTTCTAGGTAGCATGCTAGCAGGTGAAACACTTATTTGTACGAGGCACAGAGAATGTATGTACCTGCTCTAAGATTACCACATCTCCCTCATCTATAAACTGAAAATCTCCATGTTCAGGTGCCAACTGACTGACACACAGACATGCAGAGATTTGGCTTTCAGCTGGCAAAGCCAAAAATTGGAACTGGATCTTCTGAGTCACCATATTAGTCATGAGCTGTCCTTCCTATATCCTGGTACAAATTCTTGTTCAACATGTTATTCAGATCAAAAGAACGGTGAGCCATTTTACACACCATACCCTTCCGAAGCAGCCGCACAAAGGAACTATTCTTGGGGGGAAACAATAGGAACTTCTCCGGAAAAACAGCAGCAGCTTCAGACCCAGAAAAAGAATACTCCTGTGTGATATTACGTAACAAAATGTTGGCAGAAATGCCCAATTTACTCGTCAACTGAGAAGGCCAGATGAGTTTCCTGGTAGATATTACTAACATGATTGCTTACTTTATTGCATTCAATATTCAAACACTGCTCTGGAAAAAGAAAAACACTACAGTAATGAGTCTTTTAACCAGATTTTGTCCTGACATTTTTATACCAAGTTTTCAGAACATAGTTCATTTTTCAACGATGTGGAAAAGTCCCTTTTAATCAAACGCCTCCTGAAGCCCTATTTCTGCAAAGCACAGCAGAGAGTAAATTACTTCCATAAAAGAGAGAGAAATAAAGTATGTCATCTGCTGGGCTTCTTATCATGTTTGCATGTCTTATAACAATCTGTGAAAACTACCTCCATTTTTGTATACCACCAAACTGCAGATGTAGGAGTAAATGCATAAGAACGCAGAAGATTTTCAGAGACTTTTTTTTCTTTTTTTTGCATAAGAACCACCGTTCAAGTTGAAAATTATGCAGCTCTAAGCTGCACACACTGTGCCATATAACAAAACACTGCATAAAAGCATTTTAAAATCTGTTTCTATGATTTTTACTGTTAGGAAAGCTTTCAATTCTTTTATATATTTAGTTAAAACAGTTTAAAAAAAAAAAAAAAACTCCTTTGCTCCGGCTCAGGGAGGCTAAGGCTTAAGAGAGGACATGAGCTGAGAAAACACCAGCAGCTCTGCAGGCAAAGTAAGGAACAAACACAAATAAATAGATGATATAGATGCAGTTACAGCTATAGATAATATAAGACATAGATGTTATAGATACAGTTATAGCTACGGATAATATAGATACAGATGTCACAGATACAGTTATAGATATGGGTATTGTTACGGATGTCGCTTTGTATATAGTTACTGATACAGATTGTGCGACAGATGCAGTTAAAGTTAGTTATAGTTACGGGTATAAAAGCACCTCCGTTTCCCCCCCCCCCGGGACTTCAGCACCCCCCTTTCCCACGGCACCGCGTCCCGGCCGCCAAACGCCGTGGCAGCGGGGGCTGCCGGGGGTCGTCGCTCGGCAGGTGCCGCCGGGGGCTGCGGGCCCCCGTCCCAGGGCTGGTGTCCCCCTCTCGGCCTTACCTGCTCGCGAGGAGAGGATAGTGAGGTCCGCACGGGGAGGGGATGCCTGTGTCAATGCCGATGCCGGTGCCGGTGCCAGCGTCCAGGCTCGCCCCGCCCTCGCCGCCCCGTCGGGGGCGATCCCTGCGCGGCCCCGGCGGCCCCCGGGCGGCTCCCGGAGCGCAGCGCTGCCCTCTGCCGGCCGCGGAGCCCCCAGGGGCCCTGCCCCGGCCCGTGGGACGCTGCCACCCGCGGGGGGGTCGTGGTTTGAGCTGCGCTCGCAAAGAGGGCGGCGGTGGCGGCTGCCGGCCGCCCGCTCGCACAGCCCGGGCAGGGGCAGGATGGGGCGCGGAGTACCCCAGGCTTGGGCTGGGGGCAGGTCTGGGTTGCAGTTTTCTCGTGCAGCTTAGAAATTAGTTCACGCAGGGGAACAGCGTGCTGCCTGGGCAACGGCAGCACTTTTGCACGGTGCTGTGAGGATGAAAAAAGCTCGTGCAAGTGCTGTCAGCAATGCATGGAGAATTGTTTCGCTGGGAAGCATCATCTGAAGCACCACTTATACAAGTCCTCTGAGAGTATCATCTATGAAAGTGTGCTCCTGCTGTGCTTGTTTTATATTCTGTACTTTTTTTCCACACCCAGAGGGATAATTGCAGGTGCTGACTTCTGAACTCTCCTTGGCCAAAGGCAGTAATATGAGCACAAATATAAATCAAGCAATAAACAAAAAAAAAAAAAAAAAAAAGCAGCAATAACAAAAAACAAACAAACAAAAACAAAAGAGTGTCATGATGTGCTGCTCTTCAGAGGTAAGGAATGAATGAATGAATAAATAAATAAATAAATAAATAAATAAATAAAAGCAGGCATTTTAACAAGGAGTGGAGTAAATGCTAGGAAAAGGCAACAGTAGAAGACAGTTTGTTCCCCAAGATTCACTGGGTATAGCGGGTAAGGACTCCTCTCTGAGGCCTAAAGAAAAGGTTTGAGGTCACATATGCAGGCCTACCCCTTGCTTCACCACAAAGGGTGAAGCAAATAACATACCTTTCTCTCTCGTGCACACACACACACACCCCTCATTGTAGCCTGTCTCAGATCAACATTTCCATTAATTTGATTTCCCTTTAAAACAAACAAACAAAAAAAAAACAAACAAAAAAAAAACATTTGAAATTAGAATAGTAAACACATTAAACTATCAACACAGATTGGTACTGTAAAACAAACAAGCAAAAAAGCATACACAGGAAACAGTAACACAACTGAGGCTGACATTCTCCTTATCTTATACTAGAAGGCTTATATGTTTTACATTCAACTAATAGAAAAGCTGTACCCAGGCTGGTAAATACAGTGAAAGCTTCGAGTTAGCAGCACAAAATCACCACTAGACTCAAATTTCATAAAAAAATTCAACTTTCTTTTTTTTTTTTTTTTTTTTTTTTGTCATTTTATCAGATGCCCTCAATGCAATCTTACTTCTGTAATTTGCTTTCATTCACCTATATAAATGAATGATAGTCTCAGCAGGTTTTTTTTTTTTTAAAAGATAATGTATGTGCTGCAACAGAGCATAGGTAGCAAAGATAACCCCCTGTAAGAGAGAAAGAAGCCAGTAAAATCTGACTTTTTCCTGTGTTTTAGTAAGATTCACAGTTTTACACAGTACGTCTGTCTTTAAAATTTGAAACTTCTCATTTCATTTCTCCATGTAGCTTATCATGACATACCTGACAAACTTCTGCTCAGAGAACCAGGAAGCAGGAGCTTTCTGTGATGCACCTATTAAATCCAGAACTGAAATTGCAAAGGTGATATATCCACTGGGTATTTCCATCATGCAAACAAGCATCTAGGTAAGCTTGTTGTATGTACATAGATACGTATGCAATATGACAAGTTTTGCTTAACCAACCCAAGTATCAAAGCAAGGAAAACACAGACTTTGGAGACTCTCTTTGGATTGCACAGAGCATCCTGACATCCGCGTGACAACCATTGCCCAGGGCTTGTACATCACTGACTAACATTTATTCAGTTCTTGATGTGTAGACTTATTTCTGCTGCAGTAGTAAATGTGAAGAAAAAAAAAAAAAGAAAAAAAAAGAGATCAGTATTATCTGCGCTTTGTAGAAGTATTTGAAGACAATGGCCTGTAGCAGGAAGCACGGCCGAAAGCACGACAGACACCAGTAGAGTCAGATCATGCTCCATTTTATTGCCCAAATAGCCTAACTTTTATAGTGAACTTAACAGGAGCGGACAGTGTTTCACACAAGATTATTGGTCAAAAGCACTCAGACAAACAGCTACAAGAAAACAACCCCACCTGCAAGAAAACAACCCCCTTGTGATTAGCAGTCACATAGACCTTGTCCTTGAAGCCAGCTACTGGTAACAGTATTTTCCTGAATTCCTCAATTGGGCAATGTGGGAACACTGTCATGGGAACTTCTCATAGTTGCCCTGGTAGCTTGGTTTGCTCAGCTACAGCAAGCCATGGGATTCTTGCTGTTTCAAAAATCCCTCAACAATGGCCTGCTTGAGAACAGTGACATGGGAAATAAATTGGCACACTGCAATATTTAAATAAATGTGGGCAACAGTTTTTGACTGTTTTGCAATTTAGGTTCAAGGTGAACTTTTTGCTGTTTTCCATCATAGGATAATGTTTTTAATGCTATCATTTCTACATATCAGTTACTAAATGGAGTTTAAAGCAAAGAAACTTCTTAAAGCCAAATTTGACCTGACATTACTTATTAATTAATAAGAATGGAGATATTTAAATGAATGCCTAGCATTCATATGCAACAAATAATTTTATGAAATGGGAAGCACAGTCAGAGAGGCAGTTTCTGGACCTTACTGTACCACAACTAGTACATAATACCCTTCTGCCTCCCAAGTAACATACATGTAGCTTGGAAAAACTTCTCCATGTGAACTTCTAATATTATAGTATGGATAAATTCTTACATAAATAAGAATGCTGAAATAATCCTTGCCTTAAGACCTGAAGAGGTGTTAGTTGTGGTACAGTAAGCTCCAGAAAGCAAAGCTACTCTCAAAAGAAAGAAAGAAAGAAAAAAAGTAAATTAATTTTACATCACTTTCCTTCAGAGTATGTCACAGAAACTACAAACTGCTATCTAGGCAAGGATTAAAATCAAGACATACACTCAAATACCTTTAAAACATAGTGTTCTTATACACTATGTTTTTTGTTTTTTTTTCTCTACCTTCATTTTTAAAGGGGATTTTAAATGAGAAATTTAAACCAAAAATTAAATAGGGGGCTCTTTCTCAGGTGTAAAATGTGTGAGATCTTCCCTGAAAAGTTAACTCTGCAGGTACAAAACTTGTGTTTTAAATACTGAAATGCAGTATCCTATGAAATCTAATGTCATTTTTTTTCTGTAAAAACTTTTTCTTGTTTTGCATTATTTCACTGGAGTGCATTACAGGCTCCAACCAAGGAAGCCAGTGAAAGGTAGATGATGATTATCCAGGGCAACCAGAAAAATTGCAACTGTAACCGGCACTAACTCTGAGCTCAAGTAGGCATGCAAATCTAAATCAAGTATTTGGCAAGAATTGCCTGTGCTACACAAGCATCATTAGAGCCATTAAAACTCTTTTTGTTTGTTTTTAGATGCAGAAACATGAAAAAGCCTGAAGACTAATGATGGCTATTTGCTGGCAACACCAAGGCCAAACTCACCATCCAGACGTACTTCTGCAACCTGCGAGAGATTGCTCCCTCTGAGCAGGGTCAAAAAAATATATTTTTGGAACCTACGAAGAGGCAATTTTTGTTTTGTTTTAAGTAAGGTATGTCTCAAGTCTGCTTTAACGCACTTAAAATCTTTCCTGACGCAATTCAGCCTTTTCTGCTCTTAGTGAACTCATTAGATTTCAAACCTAAAACCAAAACTCTGGCTGGTTAAAATACCAGACAATATAGATAAACCTATTCTGCATCAAAAACTTAGAACCCAGATGTGCCATTTTCTGCTTATAGTTGCACATACACAGTCTGATTTACACTGTCTCAACTCCAGATTTCCATCAGAGAGTCAGTAAAAGTGACTTCTCTGTAAACTGCAACCTGTTTCATTTGAGGAGGGCTGGAATGAGCATGTACCCTGAGACGGTAACGAAGATTAAAAAATAAAAATAAAAATAAAAAAATCTATGACAGCTCACACAACTGCTCATGGAGGAATGCAACCTCGTACATACAGAGCAAGAATATTTTCATCTTCATTTATATCCAACTCCTCATGCCTACAGTATTAAACATTCAGAATTTGCTTGCTTTATTACTCACTTTAATACTACACTTCCACTGGCTTTACTCTTTCTCCTTCACATTTTACTGTTTCCTGTGTCAAATTAATTATGGATTACATAGCATCCTTTTAGCAACCACCACTACCAATGGATCTTCACAGACAATGTACTGAGCATCATTCAGCCCCTTCTACTATGGGCTATTGCTGCAGAATGTCAACAGGTTCCTTATTAATAGTAATATGCCTTAGTTTTACTCCTCTGAGCTGCATAGGTACTGGAAAAAAATGGCCTAATGGAAAAACAAACAAACAAACAAACAAACAAACTACTAAATGTAGAGAAAGAAGACCATATTTTTTCATAACAAACAGGGTCACAAACAATAAGCAAGTTTGACAGGCAGACTAGCTTTCACCTGAACAAATACTAGCCTTCAACACAAAGGCACTGAATCCGCAACTCAAGACACAACTTAAGTAACAAAAAATCATTTGACCTTTTGTTTAAAAATCTTCAAAATTTGATTTTAGTAGTCTTCTTAGAAATGAAGCTCTTAAAATAGCGTATTTTCCCACCTTTTGATCAGATTTCTGTTTGTGTAGATGCCACCTCTGCAAGCTCACTTGACAGAACAACGTGAATGGGATACCTGATGATTAATCAAATTACTGTAAGATCAAACTGATCTACTATTTTAGTGCAATTCCTTACTATGCTGCTGCAAGCCACACATCAAACTTCAAGGCAGTACAATGAATGCATAGTTCAGATAGGAAGATCATCAATAAAAACTCAGACAATGATGTCAAGGGCTGTGGTCCTCAAGTCATGGAAAACTCGGCTGTCAAGAGAAACATCCACCTTCAACAGATACTACTGAAGAGATGTGGAAGGAGGAGGCTCCAGGAAGAGCTTCTCACCCCAGAACTCCTATGTTCTGTTAAGTCTTCTAAAAGATACTGCCTGATTCAGTCACACAATTAAAAGTAAGATTTCCTAAAAGACAAAAGAAAGTTCAACTCTATTAGCAGCAATAGGATAAAAATAGTCAAGTGAGCACCAAGAAAACAAAGAAGCATTGAGAAATGTTTAAAGCTTGCATGAAAATGCTCCTCATTGTTACTTATTATTATCTTAGCCCTTCAAAATATAACTAACAAATCCCAGTAGCCAGGAAGATATATTGGTCACATATTAACTTTACAGCAGACCAGGTACTATTCTACGTTTTCCAGGTTGAAGATAATAGTAAGATTTCAGGTAAAACTCAGAAAATATTACCTAAATGTACTTAAACTTGGAAAATTTTCCCAAGTTATACTGATAAACATAACTCACTGCCAACTGCCAGACACGTACAAATTCCTTTTGAGGGAAATTCTTATGGTATCCCAGTAAGTTTCAGCCTACAGACTACAAATGAAGCTTTACATCACCCTAAATGTGTGTGGCTTTTGGCACACCCTTCTTTCCAAAATGTATGATCTTACTTCAGTTTCACGTGAAGTTTAAAACAAACAACAACAAAAAAACTACCCTAGAATACTGATACAAACTTTGTGTGAATGTAGCGCTCAGGGACATGTTTTACTACTGGAACTGGTAGCATTAGGCGATGGTTGGACTTGATGAAAAAGGTCTTCTCCAACATAAGTGATTTTATGATTTTATTCTTTAAAAAATTAGACTCTATTGTATAACAACAGTTATAGAATTAAGTAAAATCTCTTGCGTTGATTTCCTCATTGATGTACAATTTATTTACTTACTACATTTATTTTGAATTCACTTCCCCATACATGCAAGGATTATCTTTATCCTTGAGAATTAAAAGTCTTAAGCATACATCACTCTTTAAAAAAAAGAAATGAGTTTTTCCAATAATATAGAAGCATATTTCTTCTACCGTACAAAAAACACCTACTTGTACTAGTTCTTCTTAATTTGTTGTTTTCTATGAATTTATGGAAGTTTGAAGTGCAGACAAAGCAATGAAAGAAAATACAACACTATCAAGTTATATCAAATACATACATGGTTTTACTCCTGTGTCCAAGTACCTGAGATGGGACACTAACCTTAAATGAGGATGATGACATGTTAAAATTAGACAAACTTGTAATTATTTTCTGGTGAACAAAAAGTAAAAATTGATTGTTTTTCCAAAATCAAATTGTGACTTAGTACTGGATGCATAATACACTTGTTAAAAGTTAAATAGCTTTGGAATAAAAGTTTAAAATCCATTAGTTTT
This sequence comes from Aythya fuligula, assembly GCF_009819795.1. Taxonomy (NCBI): domain Eukaryota; kingdom Metazoa; phylum Chordata; class Aves; order Anseriformes; family Anatidae; genus Aythya; species Aythya fuligula. The sequence goes on from NC_045593.1 coordinate 27,314,995, forward strand.
TCAAAAAAATACGTCATGGAGAATCTTGAAAAAGTCCTTCTTCCTCTGTCTTCTAAAATTGGCCTCTTCAAAAACACATCCTGCAAGAAAGAACTTGTACAGAGAGGGGCTTATTTTGAAAGTCACTATTATAAAAAGTTATCAGTAGAACAGGTCATCTATTTCAAGTCCATATAGTTTTAATAAGAATTTGTTGTGGTGCACATCACTTAGTTACACGTATCTTGATCCAGAGTCTTTGTAAGACCATTACTTTTGTTCTCTTCTAGATATGTAGCTTTTTTCTTAGTCAAAGTGGCAAATAGTGCATCCATCATTCCCAAAACTTCTAGTAGTTCCTCTTGATAGTCAATCTCTCTTCCTATGGCTTCCTGAAGCCTCAAGAATTGTTTATCTACAACTGCTGACTGTCCAAGCACAGGCTGATAAATATCTGTAAAGAAGAGAGTCACTTAAGATAGACATCTTAATTTTTACATTAAAGATGTAAAAATTATTTTGGCTAATTAGATAGGCATTTAAAGAACCTGGCACTAGTCCAACATTGTAGATGAGTAAGACAACTTTGCTAGTGTTCTGAAAAACAGTGTTAATTATTGGTACATACCCGCAGTAATACATAAGACAAACTAACAGAAAAAGAAGTTTTTACGATATCAAATTCTATTTTTACCTCACTGGAGAAACCAAAGTCACTTGTACTACAGAAGTACAGGAACATGAAGAATCAAAAAAAATTAAGAAACCATGAGGTACCTCACAGACAGTATCTGATTTATACTGTCTGCAGGATCAATGCTGTCTAGCAAAATTTCTTTTTGGATCAGTTCATCGCCATTGAGTTTATAAACCAAATTATGTAGGTGTAGTTTCTAAAAATGGTAGCATTTGTCACCTTATTTTCAAACTAGCTGCTGGGCTTTGAGTCTTCTCTGTGTGGTACTTACCAGTGATCATATCCGCAACAGTTACCAGTATTGGAGTAAATCTAGGTTCAATTACACGCCTGCAAAATTAGAACACATTGTCATTGTACCGTGTTGCCAAATGAAACAGTTACAAGCAGTTCTATCATACTGGCATGCAGACAACATTTTTCTTAGAGAAGAGACTTCACAGATCAGGGATATGAGTCAAAAAAGCTACATGTGGTATTTACCCTCCTCTTTTCACAAAGACAGAAGGGAATGGAGGACCGGCAAAAGCCTCAGGTACGTTAAGACATGGGTTGCATTGAAAAGACAAAAAGTAACAGATTAAGGGTAAAATGTGTGGCAAAGGGCCAAAATAGTCTCTTTTGGTGGTTCTAATAATATCAGCAAAATCTTTTCGTGCTAACATGTAAACTATTTCAGTACTACAGCCAAAGTCCCAGACCTTGGCATCAGAAAGCAAAAGGCACATGAAATTTCAGTCAGTGCTACAAACATGATCTCCTGAGCCCCTGTGGCAAAAGCTAGTAAGAAATATGGGTCTCAAAATAAGTTGTCAGAGTAAGTATGGTAAAACAATACCTTGTCACAAAGGTAAGGAGGAGACTAATTTGCTTCTCGTCTCGGCCTGCAAGCGCACTCCTTAGTGTTCCTCTGCGGTTTAGTTCCTGCATAACTGCAACTGTAACTTCAGGAGTATAAAGCCTGATGTGTGGCTGGACAGACAGTAGAAGAGTTTAGCATCAAAGCAACATCATCATACAGAAAACAGGGATGGTATCAGTTTGCAAAAAATAAAATGAACAAAGGACGCATAAGGAACCCACGCGGTTTGAATGCTCTCTAGTTATACACTGAAAGAAAAATCCACTCTGAATGACAGCACACAACTTTGATGAGACAAGAACAAAGGCTTACCTCCAATACTGCATCAAGGGCCTTGGATGACTGAAAGCCCTTCAGTAGCTTGTCGTATTTCCTCAAAACACATTTTCCAGGCTTACTGACAAAGAAATCCTCCTGGAATTGAAATACAAATTCATAATAAGATGGACACAATGAATTTGTGTAGATATATAATGTAAACATACTGCTATGGACAAGCTTGTATGTCTTTGTGTCTTGCCTCCCTTCAACTTAGCACACACCAAAAAAAAAGAAATCTTGAGTGCTTCAAGATACATTTCCTCACTTCACCTTACCTGTTTTGGCATGTAATTTCTTCCTTTCACATAGGTTCTATACGCTGGCTGTCTCTTCTTTTGAGACTTTTCTTTGCTTTCTTCAGGCTTTCTGTGTTTAACATTTAGCACCCCATTGGTCATGCCTACAACTATGGTTTCATCTTCAGGCTAAAATGCAAAAATCACAGAGTTAGGAACCTGGTGTTTTATTTGACAACACATGCATTACTACTGTGCACAGTTTTCAGCTTTTATGTGTAATAATAAAACTCAAATCACAGTATCATAGAAAGATTTAAGCTAGAAGCCACGTCTATAGGGTTCTGTTGTCAAACTCCCTGTACTTGAAGGACCATCTTCAAAGCTATGATCCTAAGCAACATTATCTATTTAATAAGCCTCTAATAATAAAGTATATTAGAGAAGAATCACAGAATCACAGAATTTTCTAGGTTGGAAGAGACCTCAAGGTCATCAAGTCCAACCTCCAACCTAACGCTAACAGCCCTCCACTAAACCATATCCCTAAGCTCTACATCTAAGCGTCTTTTGAAGACTTCCAGGGATGGTGACTCCACCACTTCCCTGGGCAGCCTGTTCCAGTGCCTCACAACCCTTTCAGTGAAGAAGTTCTTCCTAACATCTAACCTAAAACTCCCCTGGCTCAACTTAAACCCATTCCCCCTCGTCCTGTCACCAGGCACGTGGGAGAACAGACCAACCCCCACCTCGCTACAGCCTCCCTTGAGGTACCTAAAAAGAGCGATAAGGTCACCCCTGAGCCTCCTTTTCTCCAGGCTGAACAAGCCCAGCTCCCTCAGCCGCTCCTCGTAGGACTTGTTCTCCAGGCCCCTCACCAGCTTCGTCGCCCTTCTCTGCACCCGCTCAAGCACCTCCATGTCCTTCTTGTAGCGAGGGGCCCAAAACTGAACACAGTACTCGAGGTGCGGCCTCACCAGAGCTGAGTACAGGGGGACGATCACCTCCCTAGCCCTGCTGGTCACGCTGTTCCTGATACAAGCCAGGATGCTGTTGGCCTTCTTGGCCACCTGAGCACACTGCTGGCTCATATTCAGCCGACTATCCACCATCACTCCCAGGTCCTTCTCTGCCTGGCAGCTCTCCAACCATTCCTCTCCCAGCCTGTAGCTCTGCTTGGGGTTATTGCGCCCCAGGTGCAGGACCCGGCACTTGGCCTTGTTAAACTTCATGCAGTTGACCTCAGCCCATCGGTGCAGCCTATCCAGATCCTCCTGCAGAGCTTTCCTACCCTTGAGCAGATCGACACACGCACCTAACTTGGTGTCATCTGCGAACTTACTGAGGGTGCACTCGATGCCCTCATCCAGATCATCGATGAAGATATTAAAGAGGACCGGCCCCAGCACCGAGCCCTGGGGGACGCCACTAGTGACTGGCCTCCAACTAGACTTGGCTCCATTCAGCACAACTATTTGGGCCCGGCTATCCAGCCAGTTTCTAACCCAACGAAGCGTGCGCCAGTCCAAGCCAAGATACAGCATGACTAGTTCAGCAAGATTCAAATACACATTAACATCCTTCTCACAAAACCACACGCAAGTATAATCTTATATAGGTTTGTTGTGTTTGTTTTGTGTTTGTTTTTTCCAAATGGTGTACAGCTGCCTTTGGATACTACATGCTATACAGCAGACATAAACACCACCTATGAGAATAGCTAACACAGATCAGTAGCATTTTCAGAAACAAGACAAAGTTGTTCAAAACATCAGCCAGTGCCATTTGTTTTATCTACGTAAAAAGGTTAAATTTATTTGATGATAAAGGTTATAATTTTAAATAATGCATGAGAGAAAAAATACTGACTTTATGTATATAAAAGTGGGTTCTGACCCATTAGTACTAGTAGATAACTATATGAGATCTTTAAACTTTAGCTGTATGGTCAACAGATGTCAAGAAAAAGCAAATTAAATTGCTACATAAGAAATAAAAAATAGGTCATGATGACATTAAATAAATCCATAATTTGCCCACATCTTACAGCCTATGCAAGTCATATTCTCAAAAATCAGAAGCAGAATCAGAGTAGGAAAAAAAAATAAGAAAAAATAAGGAGAATAAAAAGTTGGCTTGATTTGAGACAGAACTCCTTAGCATGGGCAAAGGACCACTGAGGAGGCATATTATAGAAGCCTACAAAATCGTGACAGGCATGGATGGAGATCAGCTGCTTAGTGTTTCTTAAGGGTATCATATGACAGCAGTGAAGGTTCAAATGGAACAAAAGGAGGCACCCTTGCTAACTGCTGTGTGAAGAGACATGGAACTCTTCGTCTAGGAATTTAGTGAAGGTTAAAAGTTTGTACAAGCTAATGGGGAGACTGAACAGGTTTATGCTAGAGGAATTCTTTGAGTTGCACAGAAATTGCTCTCATCAGCAACCTTCTTATCTGAAAATGAGTTTGGAAGAACATCATATTTATCATACATATTTGTCCTGCTTTCAGCTTTCCATAAACATCTGCTAATGGCAATAGTTAGAAGCAGAATCTGGGGCTAGATCAGCCTTTGGTTTGACACAGCACAGCCAGTGTTATGATCTCATATGATCATTTAAAGCTTAATAAGGTGTTTAGTCAATAGGAAACAAAAAGATAATGTCTCAAAAGATATATACACAGCTTTAGAGATGCCAAACTGCAGGTATGGCATGTGTTTTGCAGTTGCAGCAGAGGCTTGAAGTATGTGTTTTCTGTGGTTCTATGAAAGATATGCCCCACTACAGTCTTCACCTAGTTCAAAATCATTCAAGCTCTAATTCTCTTGGGAACAAAGTAGGGCATGAAGGAAGATTTTCTGTCACCCTTAACCCTCCCCCTTCCCCCTTGGTTCCAGAAGATCACCACTACAGCGAAGTAGCAAAGACCTTCACAGTCCCTTTTACAGGTTATATAGAAGGGTGACTGCATCATGACAGTACTGCTTTAAGGAAAAAGAGGTGCTGGCCTTCAAATTTTTGCCCAAACAGTCAGTTATCCATTGGAATGCTTTGGAGAAATAAGCATCTTTGTTTTCTGTTCCTAAGACAGTAAGACAGCTGGTTTGGCAGACTCTCATTTATGTTTGTACCCCAGGCCCTTTCCTCTTCTCTTCCTCAGACCACTCTAACATCAACAACTTCTAAGACAGGTTTATCCTATTCTAGATCTCTCAAAGAACAAATAACCCACTTTTTCCTTTTATCACTGCCATACAAGAAGACTCAGAAGGTTCCTGAAAAGCAAAAGATGTGTATATTCATCATAAAGGACTTCCCTTCTAAGCTGTGTACTTCCCCAACACTACATATGGTGCCTGATAAACACACAATTTTGTATAGATCTGAATACAGGTAACACCTGGTATGTTAATCTGTTATGTTTTAAACCTCTAAATGCCATTTTTACCCAGGAGAAATATAGTCAGTGATTCTAGTTCATATGTTCAGCATTCCTGTGAAACATCTAATGACAATGAAAGCAAAAATCAATTACTTCAGTGATTTAAAGCTTATCAACAATTATGCTGCCTATAAAGACTTCTAAAGTACTTACTGACAACGCAAGACTGAGGATAGATGTTGCGTAGTTAAAGCTGTGGACTACTTTGTAGGAAGTCGTACTGTAAATCTTCACATGCCTGTATAGGAACAGTGACAAAGCCTTGTTACTAATGCCTTCAGAGAAACTTCATCGTTCTCAGCTTCTAGGAGATCATTTAAAGAAACTGAATATTTAAGCAAAGCTTTCTTCAGACTACTAGCAAGCTTCTCAGTTATTACCTCTCCTGTAATAACAGAAAGGTTCTAGCAAAAGATTCAGAAAAGAAAAAGAAATAATTACTTGCCCTAATACTAAAAAGATGAAAACAGTGAAAAGGGCAGAAAGGGAAACCAAAGGCAGACGTAGAGACCATTTGACTTCAGCAACACTTAATAGGAAGCACTAAGACAGTGTTTCTTCAAACTTGTTGTTAGTTTTAAATGGAAGATTTACCGATCATTTCTGCAATTAAATCCATGGATATTTTTGCATCCAGCTGCCCTTTAATGATTTGTTTTAAGGTGGAAAACCCTTAACAAATGAGAAAACTAAACACTATCTTAAAAGTATGAACTTTAGTGTTATAAGCATTGAACAATCCATAGCTACATAGTTAATGCAACCCTTCACAGCTTATCCTTTGTGACCACATCGCTCAAGGGAGCCTAGGAAGTACAGCACAGAGGGAAGACAGGGAGTAAGAGAACAGACCACTGTCACTTCAGACCACTTCATTCTTCTGATGTCTCAGAGACAATAGATTGTATACTGAACTCGGCAACATTAAAAAAAAAACAAAAAAATCACCTCTGCGCCTTGGGTACATTCCTTCCATTGACAGAGTCACTTTAAGAGGGACAAAAAGCAACAGCACAGATACACCAAAAATGGTCTCTTTTAAAGGTAAGTGCTAGCCAGTATTGAACTGTGTTGAAGTAAAATAAGAACAGTTTTCTTATTGGGAGAGCAAAGGTCTGTTTAGAGGTTCAAAAAACCAAGTGCTTACTCAGAAGTTCCCCACAAGCAATTACCAAACAAAAGTTAAAAAAAGGCAAAACAAAGTTACAAAATATACCAACCTGTCCAGGGATCCTGATAACAACCTTTGTCCAGAGCTGTTCAGGCATAAACAAGTTACAGTTTTATGATGATTTTTAAGTGAAACTAGTAATTGTCCACCTTTCAGTACATCCCAGACTTTGACATAACGTCCTCCTATGAGAAAGAAGCGCACAAAACAGTTGGACACGCACACATTTATGCTTCTCTGAAAAAGTTTTCACAGAAATGACACAGTGCATCCTTTGTAACGGAGTCTTCTGCACCTGCTTGTGCTCTCCATACATTATGGCTATCCCCTGGGACAAGACACATTACAAGACTGTTCTTTTTCAGGTGGTTTCGCAGGCATAGCTGAATGGTTTAATGTATTCCTTACAAAAAGGATTTAAACACTACTGGATTGCAAGACTTCTCATGCAATAGCAAGAGACTAAAAAACATTGCTAAGCATAATTTAGAGAAAGATGCAGGCAAAATATTTCTTAAATACGTTCCTTCAGGCCAGCACTGGGCCAATAAAGTGCATTGCATCATTAAAAGCGTACTACTATTTTTTAACTAATTACAAGAGAAGCAAATCAGAGATAAGATCCCTACCTTCAGCCTTCAGGTCAACACTGGTTCCTAAGGAAGATCCTCAAGAAATCTAATTTTTACATACTTACCACTTCTTGGCCAAATTAAAGCATCACACAGGGAAGAGACAGATGAAAGATTTCTCAAATTAGGCCCAGCAGAAAACAAAGTTGATTTTATTTAAGTACCTGCAGATACTAGCAGCCCTCCTGAAGGGAAAAGAAGCACACTCTCCACTGGGTGGCCATGTTCTATTGTCATGACACTACTTTTTGCTCTTGCATCAAACACTTTCACAGTGTGATCATAGGAACCTGCAAACAATAGCATAAATAGCTTCAGTTGCATAATTTAAGTATTTCAGGAAGTAAAATGGCCAAGTGTTACCATCTAACAGAGCTCCAGACAAATGGAAACAGTCTTACAGCATGCATTTAAAACGCCTAGTGGCCTACTTAATTTATAGCCTTCTGGCAGCATAAGGCCTCCAATTCTAGTCAGATTAATAGAAAGTTGCTGGTAGGAAAAAAAAAACAAAACAAAACAAAAAAACAACACACACACAAAAGCAATTGGTCTTAAAAACTTCTTATAAGGCATTTCATTTCTGAGTCTGCAAGTTTTAGGCTGTACAAACTACAGAGGAAATAGTGCTCTCCTCCAGTGCCCTGATAAAACACTTCCATCAATCCCAGCTAAAGAATGCATTCACAGCATCTTCAGCTCTCAAAGGCAAGTCAGAATAGCGCCATTAAGCTTAACAGGCTAAAGCAAGAAGATGTTAAACGCTTGGTTTCCCTACAAACACCAGCATTAACTGTGAAAAGCAAGTAACAAGGAAACAACAAAGTAGGCCCTGAATGGGAAGATTATTGATGTTTAAAATAAAATACACGAGATGCTATTGTATTAAAAATTTACTGTATTTTTAATTCAGTTCTATCCCCCCCCCCCCAAAAAAAAAAAATGCATAAAAAATAAAATCAAACCTGTTATAAAGACATCTCCATTCAATTTACTTGCACAGCCACATCTCACATAGTCAGTATGTTCAGTGTATGACACAATTTCTGTAGCACTCGGAATATCCCACAAATTTGATGAATAATCATCACCACCTGAAAATATCCGGTATTTATCAGCGAGGAAGCCCACCACATGAACAGCTCTGGAAACCAAAGTGCACAACAGCCATTGTTAAAAGTGTACTCTTATTTCCACAAATAAACAGGTTGCTGAAGGAAAGGATTCTCTCTCGTCTGAAAGTGCAAAGCATTTACTATTGGAAATTAGCGAGCCTCACTTCGGAAGTTAAAAGTAGTTCACCCTGTACAGTTCCAGCCAGAAAAGGATCTTGCACACAAGATGCTAATCTGAGCACTACTGTGATCTGCGTTAAGAGTTTTACAGATCTACTGGATGTTCATTCATTCAAGAGCTGTAAATTCTGCATTTATTACTTGGAGGCCTGTGTACTAGCCCAGTCCTTTTGAAACTGTAAGCTTTAAGCTATTTAAAGTTGTAAGCCTTAAGTAAGACCGTGTTGGACACTCTCCTTGTCCTTTAGGAATCCCTACCAAGATCAGTATTATCATTTTAACATCCCAACAGAGAATGACTGTGACAGGAAACACAGACAGTTTATATTTTATTAAGTTAACCTAGGGATTAGGACTTAAGATAATACCCTATCTGCAACTAGAGAGAGCTCAGATAGGTAGAAACACAATCTCAAGTTCCACATGGGTGCTTTCCTGTAAAGGAGGGTTGTTGTTGTTTTTATTGTAGAAAGATAAAGCAGTTTTAGGTCTTCCAGAGTACAGCAATCTGTTTAATCTAATTATTACTGTTGTCTTCTTCTCGCTGAAAGATCAGGATTCCTCCTCCAACTTCTTCTCCACCAAGGGGCATACACTTCCCTTTTCTTTTCTTTTTTTTAAGTGATTCTTGCTCTTTCTCACATACTTCTTCACAGCTTTTTTAACCACTTTTTACAACTGCTCCTCCCAGCATGAAATAAAATTTGCTTACCAAGTGTCTACACAGTGTATCAGCAAACATTTGCCTTAATTAGAATATGTATTTATTCTTCCACGTGCCCAACTCACACGCTTAGAGTTAAAATTAATATCACCACTCTAATTTAGAATTCAACTTTAAAATCTCCTTTTAAGTAAAAGCTGCAGAAGCTGCAAGCAGCACAGATGAATACTACCCAGGTTTTCAACAACAAGCAGAGCAGACAGCAGTTAAATACATCAGACAAGCTTATGCACACAAAGAACAAAACACTGCCTTACTTCGTATGGCCATCAAATTGCCTCAGGGGTGCTTTTCCACTAATATCAAAGAGCCGAATGCTGCCTTCCTCGCTGCCAGCAACAAGAAGCTGGCCATCATCCCTGTACGTGGCACAATAGGCAGCATCTTTGAAGCGAGAGAACGTTTTGATCGGTTCTTGAGAATAGCGACCGTAAATATGGACCTGGAAAAGTAAAGCAATTGTAAGCTCATTCACGTGACAGCAGTTGAGAAACAATGTGAAAAAAAGTTTTAAAAAAACGTGACTTACCCTTGAGGAGGCTGTAACAGCATAGTTATAGGGAGGAACCGGGGAGAAGTCGATTTTATTTACTGCACCAAATTCTTTTATCTGAACAGGCGTCTAAAAGAGGTGCAATAAAGATGATTAAACACACGTAAGTATCAGAAATTAAATCATTTAATCCATTCTTACCGCAGAGCTCGGAAGGATATTTACAACCAAACCACCCGTGAGCGCTGCCCCACGAAGCCCCTCTTCTTCTGGGCTACCTTTAGCACCTTTTTCTGCACTTTGTGCGCTAAAACAGACCCGCTAATCATGCCTTTTATAATCACAGTAGTCTTTTACAGCCTGCAGGCAGCCCGGTGGCCGAGGGGCCGTGCCGTACCTTGTAGCCCTGCCAGTACAGCGTGTCCTGCGTCACCTTCTCGCCCAGCCTGGGCACGGCCGGCACCACCACGGGCTTGTAGGACGCCATGGCGGGCCGAGGCTCGGTGGGGGCTCGGTGTGGGGCTCGGGGCCGCCTCAGTGTCCGCACCGCGCGGCCGCCGCCATGCGCGCCCCGCTCGCAGCGCGCGGAGAGGCGGCGCGCCCCGTGTCCGCGCGCGTCATCGGCGGGCGCCTCCCGCGGGCCAATGGCAGCGCTGCGCGCCGCGCGCTGTGGCGCCACTTCCCTCCCCTCCCAGCTCCACCGGCGCAGGGCGCCTGTCGCGACACGCTGCGCTGTCGTGAGGGCTGCATGGCGTGAGCCGCCGCGCCTGGCCCGGGCCATGGCGGCCCCCTCCGGCAGCTCGGGCGCCGGGGCGCAGCTGGTGGTGGAGGAGTGCGGCGGCGGCGGCGGCTACAGCCTGGCGCCCATGGCGGACATCAAGGTGGAGCAGGCGCTGGACGGCGGCGCGGAGGAAGGGCAGGCGCAGGGCGTCGCCATGGGCATGAAGTTCATCCTGCCCAACCGCTTCGACATGAACGTCTGCTCGCGGCTCGTCAAGTCTCTGAACGAGGAGGACAGCAAAAACATCCAGGACCAAGTGAACTCCGACCTCGAAGTGGCGTCCGTCCTGTTTAAAGGTGGAGCTGTGCGGTGCCGGTTGTTGTGTCTGGGCTCTTTGCATCCTCTTAGGATGCCGCATATCAAAAAAGTATTTGCCATATGTGTGTGTAATAGTTTCTACGATCCATTCTGCTACCATTTTTTATACGCGTCTTATTAATTATTACCCTAAACTAATTTTTCCCAAGTTTATTTTATTCCATTTTTTAATTGAAAAGACGGCACAAAAAGCCTTTAATTTATTAGAAGCTGATGCAAATGATAAAAACAAGCTTACTTCTTCTGATAGCAAGCCCTATTACAAAGTCATACAACACGCTACCCATTCTTGAATATGTGTGTCTTTACAAAACACTACTAAAAGCACTATGCGGTCATTTCAACTACAGTAGTGTTCTGGACCACGTTTTATCTTTTCACTGGTGTGATGTCCAAATAGCAGGTGATGCGGTTGACTTTGTCTTATGAATATGGATAGACAAAGCCTGTTCTCATAGCAATTGTCTTGCTGATTGAGTTTCACAGTATTTGAAGGTGAACAGTGCTGTAATTCTGTAGGTTGTTCCCTGCAGCTAATATTTAACCACCACTGTCCAGCTTCATAAGAATTGATCCATACCTTTTAATAGCTGAGCGTGTTAGTAGAGAAAGGAATTAGGGTTTCTTTCTATTACGTAGTAATAATTATGTTTTTGCAGTGCTTGCTTTAATATTTCAGACACTTAGTCGTTTGTTTTTTCATGATACTAAATTTGATCCATTTCCTATGACAAATACAAACAGACCTATTGTGGATTTTCATGATTTCTCTGACTTGTGTTGTTTGGCTGCAGTTCAGCCATCGTAATTTTCACACTTTTTTGATTTGCAGGCCCTAAATGCTTTCTAGTGGAGCTGCAGACCTGAACGGCAAATTTAGACCCATCAGCAATAGGGTTGTTTTTAATTAGGTAACATTTGTGAACCCTTTAGAAGTAGTCCTGCGGATCCAGAGACCGCAGGTCAAAAATCCCTGGTAGGTCTCTTAATTTGATAACCTCAGCTGTAGCTGTTTGATAGGCAAACAGAATGTAATTTTACTTTCATCCTTTTACCCTGTACTTCTAATTGGTTCCATTCGGAAACTTGCACTTGGGTTGATGACCAAGAGGTTCGCTATAGTGTGAATTCAGTGTGCATGTTAATTATCTTGCAGTCACTGATTACTGGTGCACACTGGTTTCAAATCAGTTTAGCAAATACTGAAATTTAATCCTTCAATACATCTTTCCAGTATTCAGTCATCTAGCTTCTTAAAAATTATTTGGCTTTTCAGCTACTTCTCAAAACCAAAAGCTATTGTTTTGAGAATTGGAAGCCAAGATGCTCTATCTGTTCTGTAATAACTTGCTATTAGATTCTGATACAAAGTTAGAAAAGTCAGTACTGTTTAAAACAGCAGCACTGTGTGATTTTTGAATTCTAAGTGGTGACCTGCTTCTGCATTTTCTGCTAGCTAGTTCGGAAGGTCTTTGTTCCTACTGGATAAATGTTCATAAGACATCCATAATGTAGTCACAGTTTTATCCAAGAGGAGTTGAAAAGGTTTTAGTGAAGAAACACAGTGAAGGTCCACCCAACCAATGAAGGTTGGGTCCACTGGTCAAGGAGTAGGTAGAGTAATGAGCTGAGTGGCTCGTGACTGCAGGACTCATGTTTTCGTTGTACTGGAGAGTGCTAGTAAGAATACTGAATGCGAAGTGGAGCCATCCTGCCTGGTAAATCTGTGCTGGATGTGTTGGGAATCTAAGCAAAGAATTACCTTACTTAGACAACAAATAGTTTCTGGGTGAAGTTACGCTGTATTTAACATATTTGTTATCAGTATTGCTTCATGCCAGAAATGAAAACAGCCCTTTGATCAACCTGTATGATACACGGTGGAAAAAGTACATGTCACAAAGCTTCCTTAGTGTAGGCTTGGAAGATCTTGTGGTAGTGGTGTTTTCCACTTTGGTTTAAAATCTGTGGCTTTCTTTTCATTCCCTTCCTAGCATTAAAAAAACTATGTCTGTTTTCTCTGTTCAACGTAGCTGAATGCAACATCCATACTTCTCCTTCCCCTGGTATCCAAGTAAGGCACGTTTATACTCCATCAACTACTAAGCATTTCTCACCAATAAAACAATCAACTACCCTAACTAACAAACACAGGGGAAATGAAGTCTCTACAACACCTCTGCTTGTAAATTGTAAGTATCCTTCTGTCATACTGTCAATTATTATTTTGTGAACTGCAGGTTAGATGCTTGTCAGATTTTTTCCATTTTTCCTTTTTTGTGTGTGTGTGTGTTGTTATTTATAATATAGGAAGAAAACATTGAAATAATCTTGTCTAGTGTTACAGGCTTCCAGCCATAAAATAATGCACATACTATATGTACCGAATTCGTGACTGAGGTGTATTTTCCAGAAAGGATACAATTCTTGGTTTGAAAAGTACAGAAAAAGATTTTTCTGATCCTTTTAAAGCTTCAAGCTGTTATTTATGATTTTCTTGACTTTCAAGCATTTTCTCTATAAACTACACTCATAATCTACTTAATCTCCTATGAACTGCTTTCCTTTAAAATCATTTTTAAGTCTTGACCGTGCATCTTTCTTAAACTAAGCAAGACCAATGTTTAAAGAAAAAAAAAAAAAAACTGTTTGCATGGGAAAAATTTATCTGGAACTGTATCATATGCTTCAGCCTGACTAAAATAGTCAGTCTTTCTGAATTAAATCAAACTTTCATTCAGTGAATAGAAAGAGGACACTGAATATTTATGTATTATGTAACCATTAGCTAGTTTTCTTGCTATATAAGTCAGATAAATTGCATATATTTCCTCCTGAGCACCTTTCACACCTGTCTGTATTTGTAATTGTCAGAACCATGCATCTGTGCAGCATTTACTGTAGGATTAGAGAATATTTCTTTGTAACTCCTTAAGAATTCTGCTGCCTTTAATGCTTGGTACTTTGGATCTAAGAAAAAAATATCTGTAGATGTCGTTTTGTGCATAGTTCTGTAATGTCTGATCCATTCAACATTGTAGTGAATAAGAGTCATGTTAGGGACATCAACTGGTATCATGACAGGTTTCCTGGTAGCTTGTGACCTCTTACAATAATGATGTTAGAAATGTCACTTATAATAATGATGTCACTTATAATAATGATGTCAGAAATGTCACTTCTAAACTGCTCAGCCTTAATTTATCAAAAGATGCTAATTTTCATTTGATAAATGTTCTTAACATGATCTTGGGTTGCTGACCAAACAACAGAGAGTGAAGTATGTTGCCTGCAGGAGTCGTTGTAGGAAGTATCTCTGTTTTCTAGTGTTTTTTTTGTATTAACAGGAAGTATCTCTATTTTCTCTATTAATTTGTACATTCGTTAAAAATTACCAAAACCTTTGAGGCATTTCAGAAACATCTTAGTTTTTCACATAGTGATTCCAGTTCAGAGTATAAGATGAAATCTATCCATGCTCTTAGATACAAGATAAGTACAGCTCAAGCCAATGGAGGTATTATGCCCAGCTCCAAACAGCAGAATGAAAACTGGTGTGTATATCAGCTGATTTCTCTTCCCTTTTTGTAGCTTTATCAGTTCACCAGCTGGCTGCTCAGGGAGAAATGTTGTATCTGGCCACACGCATTGAACAAGGTGAGTCTAAGGAAGGTTAAATAACATCCTCTTTATCTTTGGCACATGTGCAACCTGCTGCACACTTTTTCCCCAAAGCTGTATTAAAGATATCTCCAAATATGGTACAAATTGAAGGATTTTTTAGATACCTCTTCTTTGTAGGTGTGGACTGTTGTTTTACATGAGTCTTCTATTTACCCACTGCTATCATTTGGGTTTAAAATGAAACATTAATATCAATAGGAGTTGGGGAATCCCTTCCTCCCCGTGCTCTCCCACTGTATAGATGATCTATGGAGATGAGGGGTTAGAATCTGTTGGTTCTATCAAAAGAGGTAAACTTTTTTAAAATAATTTAAAACACATTCTATTAATCAGGGCTTTCTGATTCTATATTATTGATCAACATAGAGAGCGGTGTGTTTGGTAATTTAAGATATAGACCACACCTGCAATATAATAGCACTACTCATTCCAAGTTGTATAGTATTCAGTGTGACAACTGTGAGTCCATAATACATTTATAAAATTTAAATTCTTCATAATATATTAAACTGTTCATAGAATATTCTTATTCCGATATTACTAACCAGCTGTTCTTTCAGTCCATCTCTGTTAAACCATTTGTAGAAAGCAGGTTTTAAGTAACTCAGTCCATATACTTTGCTAATGAGTCATCTGTATTGAAAGCAAACTGATTCTGGAATGTTGGTAATGGTTAAAATTATGGTGCTATGGCAAACATGGGACTTTTAAACTATTTAGATATTTTTTTAAAAAGTCACCTACTTGTTGATATATATATATATATATGTATGTATGTATGTATATATTCTTTTTTTCTTACATCAGCTCTTTAAGTAGACCTTAATTGTTTTCTATAAAACAGACAATTCATTAAATGAACTTTGGGAGCAACGGGGTTTTGCTGTCTGTATTACTTTACAAGATAATTCTTTACAAGACTCTTGAAAGTGTGCTTTCTACAATATAGTACAGATAATACAGTACGTATTTGTTTTTCAAGCAGTACTTCTCTCCAAAGATAAAGCCCATATTACAGACAACTTGTAATATTTTTAAGTAAAAACAGAGTTTGATTTGCAGAACTTAAAAAAAAAAAAACAAAAAAAAAACTTAGATTTTACTTCAGTCAGTTGGATTTTTTTTTCCTTCAGTAACGATATTTGCACCACCTCTGGGATAGACATTTGTTTTTAAATTTAAGATGAGAACGACTTTCAAGGCACACTGCTATACACCAGTCCATTCACAATGAACATGTCAATACATTCATTCTACCAGCTCCTACAATGCGTTAGTGAGAGGGATTCATAAATTGCATATTTTTATTTAAACAGAAAATGTAATCAATCATAAGGATGAAGAAGGATTTACCCCTCTGATGTGGGCCGCAGCTCATGGGCAGATAGCAGTGGTGGAATTTCTCCTCCAGAACGTAAGGAAAAGAGCACACTTAAATTTCTTAATTTACTTTGTATTTTATTTTGCATTTCTAAGTTTGTCAATGCTGCTGTATGCTTAAAACTTTTAAAATGAAGTTCTCTGTAAAAATGTCACTTCAAAAAATTTGGTTCATTTGCTTTTCTTTTTATAACTGTTTTAGGGTGCAGATCCTCAGATTTTGGGAAAAGGGCGAGAAAGTGCCCTCTCACTGGCTTGCAGTAAAGGATACACAGATATTGTGAAAATGCTGCTGGACTGTGGAGTTGATGTCAACGAATATGACTGGGTAAGTCTCTAGACTGAATTTATATCAGTGTGCACTTTGGTCAGACACTTGAAGCAGGGCACAGCATTGGCTTTGGTTTGAAAATTGTTCTACCTCATCTGAAAGATCTGACATTCCCCAAACTTACATGGGATGCTTTTTGATAACAAAAGAGAAATTAACCCTACTAGTTATGGCTTCTTGGTAAAAAGAGAGTGACGCTAATCCTGAGCCCTTGCTTACATTCTAAAGGACCAAAAGTTTCTGATACATATGATAAGTATGCTAGGAGGCTGAGGAATTACAGTTGCAGAATAGTTGGTTGCTAAGTGTCTAAGGCTTTTTCCTGCTTTTGCAGAATGGAGGAACACCTCTGCTATATGCAGTGCATGGGAATCATGTGAAATGTGTAAAAATTCTTCTTGGTAAGCAGCCTATACAAATGGAATTATCAGTAATAATGTGCTGTCAGTTAGCATGGTTAGAAATCTGACTTTCTTTTCATATTTTACATAGAAAGTGGTGCTGATCCAACTATTGAAACAGATGCTGGTTATAATTCCATGGATTTGGCTGTAGCCTTGGGCTATCGCAGTGGTGAGTATTGGAAATGTATATTCCTTGATTTTTTTGCTACTCCTTGTTTATGCAGCTGCTGCAATAACCTCATAGAGTGTTATTCCTTATGCAGCTGTAAGAAGATCCCTGTCCTAAAAGCCTTAATACACTTAAATGTACCAGCAGAAAATGAACGATTTTCCTTCCTGGTTCAGAAAACCAGGTCCCAACTGAGAATATGTCACTGGTGTGGATCTGCATCTACGGGCACTGACAGCAGTGTGTAGGGCTGATGCAACCATGATTGAGGCATGAGGAACTAAGCTGCTCCCTAACTTTGCACAAGCAATCAGAGTTGCACAGGAGAATGCTAATAGAGCTTGCAGTCCTCATGAACCACTCACAACAGTGCTCTGTGTGATTGGTATGGTGTGATGTAGTTTGCAAAACCTTCTGTGCTTGTCATACTAGCTCTAGCTCTAGTTCATCTAGTTCATCGTGGGGGCAGACAGTAACAGTGTGAGGGTGAGTGAATTAGTCTACCTTACTTGGCTCTGGAAAACAAAGTGGCAGAGAAAGGACTGTGTTGTTTTTAACTCATGCTGCCTTCATTTTGAAAGCTGTGAAATGTCTGTTGTTACAGAATCTGGAACCGAACCCAAAAATGAGACTAATGCTGTACATGTAGTTTCTCCAAGCAGAGCCCTGTGCTTATGGACAAGCCAGTAACTTCACAGCCCTACACATCTAGGTGTAGGACTGTGAAGGTCTGCCAGAGTTCAGTCTCAAAATGTTCCACAGAAGTAGTTCCTAATAAGTAAACATTCATTTTCCACTCTCTGTGTATAGGCTTTAAAATTTGCTTTCTGTAGCTATCTGC
The DNA here is from genome assembly GCF_009819795.1 of Aythya fuligula. Lineage (NCBI taxonomy): Eukaryota > Metazoa > Chordata > Aves > Anseriformes > Anatidae > Aythya > Aythya fuligula. The sequence goes on from NC_045593.1 coordinate 27,332,759, forward strand.
CTATTCAAACCAGAGAACAGATCATCATCCTCCAAAACTGTCTGCCTTACTGAGTGTATTGTTTTTTAATTACATGATGCTTTTATTTTCTGAAGGGATGCAAACTCCCTTCTCAGAGTGAATTTATTCCTGTCTGTTTTTATTAAATGTTTGTAGAGGACAAGTCAGCATCTCCTAAAATAAAATAATATGTACCTAAAGACTTGGAAAAAACACTGAACACTGATTAACCAGACTTTTTCTCTGCTTTAGTTCAACAGGTTATTGAGTCACATTTATTAAGGCTACTACAGAGTATCAAGGAATAAGAGCTGTCTCTTCTGTGGCTGTCAGTTCTCGTCTTGGAGATTTGGATTTCTTTTTAGCCCTGTCATGATTGACAAGGGTTGTTTGTTTTGTAAATTTACCTCAGTAAAACTATGTGCTGTTTTTAGTTAAGCTTTTAAATATGCTTCCTCTTTCATAGAAATGTTTGGTGTCATCCTTTTTCTTGAAAATATTTTATATAACTTTGAAAGAAAAGATTGTTTGTCTTGCATGAAAAAAAAAAAAGTTTGACCGTGTAAATGTTCATACAGAGTGCATTGGGTGGTGCTGTGCCAAGAGTACTACCTGATCTTGTCATTGATACGTGTTCATGAGAAAACAATAATTTAGATACTGCAATATATCGCCATAGAACACAGATGTCTTTACTGTTAGCGGTACCCACTTGTGATGGTTTTCAAGATCCTCAGTTAGTATTATTGTGTCTGTTTTTGTCTTTGTATGATTTTTAAGAAGTTAGTAATAAATTGAAGGACTTTGATGGTAGTTTGATTCCTGGTCGATTTCTTAACACATCTCTCTGCCTTCTTGTATTCTCGAAACAACTCATCCAGAGTGGTCTAGGTAGAAACTTAGCTGATATAAGGAAATCCAAGCATAGAATACCTAGCTCCTAAATATCCTCTCTGCAAGTGCTGAACAGCAGACAGTGTGGGAACAAAAGCCCGAAGTGCTGCATTCCAGCCTTCTTCAGCTGATGTGTGCTCTGTTGCATGCTCCGTAGTTGCAGCAACTATGGTTTTTGAAAATAGTTGAAAAAGCAGGCAATGTTAACTGATTTCCTGGGACTCATGCACTTAAAACTACAACGAGATGGGATATGATAGTTTAAATAATGGATAAGCTTTTGAAATAGACTTTTCAGAAGTTTGTTTTCCCCCTGACAATACATGTGCATCCCTCATGCATTGTTCACGTATGTTTACCTAAGCATTTAGCCATTGTGTCCACTAGAGGTCTGGTATCTGTACACAAAAATACACCTCTGAGCCCCTCCTTTCTTAGTCTATGTGTAGTAAGTGCAAGCTTCAAATTGCTCTCCACCAGCAGCTCAAAAGATGTGAATGAACCCAGGTAAGTTACAATAGTAAAAATACAGCAAGTATACCCATTGTGTTTTATTTTCAATTCAAAAAATCATTCTGAGAGAGGGAGTGTTATAAATTAGACCACACAATTTACTGGTCTATTGAAATTATTTTATTAATCAAGTAAGCAGACACAAGCAAAACAGCGCTGGGCGGCTGGGGAGTCTCCGCTCCACCACGGCACGCCACTTCCCCTTTCCAGTGTCGCTGTTTTATAGCATTGAAGTTCTGGCTTGTCGAGACCTGTCGACTTGTCGAGACCTATTGAGACCTGTCGACTTGTCGAGAATTGTTGATTTGTCGACTTGTCGAGACTTGTCGACTTGTCGAGACCTGTCCTGAGACTGCGCAGTCTGTTGTTGGGGATCATTATTCTTCCTCCGGTGATCATGCGTTGTGCTTGTGTTCAGGTGGGGGCAAAACAGGATGTCTCCTGGTGGGTGGGTGGTATCTTACAAAATCTTTGTTTTAACAAGGATGTTCACCCAACCCCCCTTCCCCATTTGTCCCCATGTTACAATGCCATGAGCTGTGAAACCTAATCTCCTCAGTAGATTCTTTAAATTCTCAAGGACAATGAACAAACCCCTACTAATTTATCACAGGGAGTTAGGAGAATCTTAACAGTTAGTGATAGAGCACTGACAGCATTAAATTGGAATGCTACTTAGTGTCTTTGCTAACTGTGGTGCATTGTGCAAATTAACTAAAGCAAGAAGCCTTGGGCCCCTTACCAAGGTCAGTCTCCTAGTAAGAGCATGAGGTTCTCTTAAGAAACTGGTATAAACTGGTCCTGCGGATGGATGAGCCAAGGAGCAACTGAGTCTGCGCAAAGACAAGAGGTCAACTAGCGGTGACAAGGAAGAGTCATCAACCTTCATTCCCCCCGAATACCACCACCAGAATACACTGTGTAAGCACAGATGGGAGGAGTTTATGGGAATGACTCCTTGGAACTAATTTTAATACAAAGCAGGGACAGGTTATGAATATGTACAGATGTATTGTGAAACTTCATTCACATGTAACACTTTACTGCATATAACTGTTATATATGGAGTGGTAATTCGTGTCAAGGAAATGGTTGATATTAATAAAGAAGGCGGAGATTTGGGAATGTGGCCATGGGGGTTGCAAAGCCCCGTGGTTGAGATAACATTAGACTCTTAACAACGAGGCTATAAGGAATATAAAAGAGTTTAGAGGGAACAAAGAAGGGTGATTCAGGAGACTCCATGCAGTCTCCAGTTTCTTGTTCTCCAGATGGTTCTCTTGTTCTCCAGCCATTAAGGCATGGAAGTTGCTGGGAGTTTGCTGTTGTTGTTACATTTAAAGTTGTTTGACCAATGAAAAGCTATTTTGAAAAGGATTGCTGTGGGGAGGATTGCTGTCCTGGTAACCTTACGGCTTATTCTCCTTCTTAACAATCGGACAGTTTATGATCCTGAAATATGGGACCAAATTGAGGTCAAGGTGTGGGACTCTGCAACTAAAAACAACAAGGTTGCAGTGGGATTGCTCGGCACCTGGTGAGCAGTCTCTGAGGCCTTAAAGAGCCGTGTGGGACCACAGTCAGACACGTGTGGTTTGCCAGACAGTGAGGGGGGAGCTGCGGGCTCCTTTACTGATCCTGCTGCTACGCCATCGGCCCCTCTGCTGCTACAGCCATCGAAGGCCTTTGCTGTTCCGCCCCCTGGTGACCTGGACGTGCCTTTTGACCCAGGCCCTGTTGGCCTTGAAAAGGAGATGGATATGCTTTTATTCGATGCGGGAAGCACGGGATACATAAGGCCCGAAGACCGAGTTGCTTAACAACTTAAAGCGAGACATATTGCTCCCACGACTAGCCCTGGAATTCTCCCGTGTTTGTAATGCAGAAAAGGAATGGAAAAGGGAGACTGTTAAGTCATGGAACTTAAAGGATTGTTTGTTACCTTTCCTGATTTTACGCTTGTATAGGCATACTCGGGTTTCATATGTATAGAATCATAGAATCATAGAATCATAGAATATCCTGAGTTGGAAGGGACCCTTAAGGATCATCAAGTCCAACTCTCGACACCGCACAGGTCTACCCAAAAGTTCAGACCATGTGCCTAAGTTCACAGTCCAATCTCTTCTTAAATTCAGACAGGCTCGGTGCAGTGACCACTTCCCTGGGGAGCCTGTTCCAGTGTGCAACCACCCTCTCTGTGAAGAACCCCCTCCTGACGTCCAGCCTAAATTTCCCCTGCCTCAGCTTAACCCCGTTCCTGCGGGTCCTGTCACTAGTGTTAATGGAGAAAAGGTCTCCTGCCTCTTGACAACCCCTTACGAGGAAGTTGTAGACTGCGATGAGGTCTCCCCTCAGCCTCCTCTTCTCCAGGCTGAACAGGCCCAGTGACCTCAGCCGTTCCTCGTACGTCTTCCCCTCAAGGCCTTTCACCATCTTCGTAGCCCTCCTCTGGACACTTTCCAACAGTTTCATGTCCTTTTTATACTGTGGTGCCCAGAACTGCACACAGTACTCGAGGTGAGGCCGCACCAGCGCAGAGTAGAGCGGGACAATCACCTCCCTTGACCTACTAGTGATGCCGTTCTTGATGCACCCCAGGACACGATTGGCCCTCCTGGCTGCCAGGGCACACTGCTGGCTCATATTCAACTTGCTGTCTATCACGACCCCCAGATCCCTCTCTTCTAGGCTGCTCTCCAGCGTCTCATCGCCCAGTCTGTACGTGCAGCCAGGGTTTCCCCGTCCCAGGTGCAGGACCCGGCACTTGCTCTTATTGAACTTCATGCGGTTGGTGATCGCCCAGCTCTCCAACCTGTCCAGATCCCTCTGCAAGGCCTTTACGCCCTCATTTGAGTCCACAACTCCTCCAAGTTTGGTGTCATCAGCAAACTTGCTCAAAATACCCTCTATTCCTACATCCAGATCATTTATAAAAATATTGAAAAGTACCGGCCCTAAAATGGAGCCTTGAGGGACCCCACTGGTGACCGCCCGCCAGCCTGACGCAGCTCCATTTACCATAACCCTTTGGGCCCTGCCCGTTAGCCAATTGCTCACCCATCGTATGATGTTTTTATTTAGCTGTATGGTGGACATTTTGTCCAGTAGGATCCTATGGGAAACCGTGTCAAAAGCCTTGCTGAAGTCCAAAAAAATCACATCAGCTGGTTTCCCTTGGTCCACCATACGGGTGATCTTATCATAAAAGGAAATCAGGTTAGTTAGGCAGGACCTACCCTTCACAAACCCATGCTGGCTGGGACCAATGAGTGCTTTGTCCCCCAGGTGCGCCTCAATGAGTCCGAGAACCAACTTCTCCATGATTTTACCAGGCACTGACGTGAGACTGACAGGCCTGTAATTGCTAGGGTCTTCTTTCTGACCCTTCTTGAAAATCGGCACAACATTTGCCAGCTTCCAGTCTACCGGGACCTCTCCAAATTCCCAGGATCGTTGAAAAATAATTGATAGAGGTTCCGCGATGACATCCGCCAGCTCTTTCAGCACCCGGGGATGAATCCCATCCGGACCCATGGACTTGTAGGGATCCAGGTGGAGTAGCAAATCCCGCACACGTTCAGGGTCAGTTGGGAGTTTGTCATCCCCACCGTCCCGGTCCTCCAGCTCAGGGCACCCTGGGTCCCGAAGCCCATCATCGGCATTGAAGACAGAGGCAAAGAAGGCGTTAAGCGTCTCTGCTTTGCCTACGTCATCGTCTGTGAGGAGACCTTCCCTATCAAGGAGCGGCCCTATGTTTTCTTTAGTTCTCCTTTTTCCATTTACATATCTAAAAAAACCCTTTTTATTTTCTCTCACAGACACAGCCAGCTTCAACTCTAGCTGTGCTTTGGCCACTCGAACTTTCTCCCTACAAACACGAACAGCATCCCTGTATTCTTTCCATGACGCCTGGCCCTCCTTCCAGTAGCGAAACACTCTCTGTTTCCGCCTAATCTCCATTAGAATGTTCCTGGTCAGCCACGCCGGCCTCCTGCCCCGCCTGCCTGACTTGCGATATTTTGGAATTGCCTTATCTTGTGCTTCTAGGAGGCATCGCTTAAAGAGTGACCAGCACTGGTGGACATCGAGGCCTTCAAGAGCAGTTTCCCAGGGGACCTTACTGACTAGTTCCCTGAGCAGCCTGAAGTCCGCTTTCCCCATATCTAGGGATGAGGTTTTGGTGGCACTTTTCCTTCTGTCACCATAAATTTTGAACTCAACCACTTCATGGTCGCTATGACTGAGGCGGCCACCAATCACCACATCTCCCACCAGACCCTCTCTGTTTTCTAGCAACAGGTCTAGGAGGGCACCAATGTAAAAAGCAATGTAAAAGCAATGTTCTGTATATTTAGAATGTTTGATGTTCGCGTGTGCGTGTTGGTGGAGCGTAGACTCCCCGCACACCCAGCGCTGTTTACTTGCCTTTTATACCTTTTATAAATATTCCTTTTATAACTATTACTAAACACAGATTGAGTTGAGACTTCACTTATAACAGAAGGAACAACCGCATGTATCAGTACAGGCTGGGGGATGACCTGCTGGAGAGGAGCTCTGCGGAGAAGGACCTGGGGGTCCTGGTGGATGACAGGTTGGCCATGAGCCAGCAGTGTGCCCTGGTGGCCAAGAAGGCCAACGGGATCCTGGGGTGCGTTAAAAGGAGCGTGGACAGCAGGTCAAGGAAGGTGATGCTGCCCCTCTACTCTGCCCTGGTCAGGCCTCACCTGGAGTGCTGTGTCCAGTTCTGGGCGCCTTGGTACAAAAAAAGACAGGGATCTCCTGGAAAGAGTCCAGCAGAGGGCCACAGACAGGATACGGGGCCTGGAGCATCTCCCCTAGGAGGAAAAGCTGAGAGACCTGGCTCTGCTCAGCCTGGAGAAAAGAAGACTGAGAAGGGATCTTATCTATAAGTACCTGAGGTGTGGGAGACACAGGGATACGGCCAACCGCCTTTCAGTGGTCTGTGGGGACAGGACAAGGGGCAATGGCCACAAAATGGAGCACAGGAAGTTCCGCACCACTACGCAAAAGAACTTCTTCACGGCGAGGGTGACGGAGCACAGGGACAGGCTGCCCAGGGAGGCTGTGGAGTCTCTGCAGATATTCAAGCCCCGTCTGGACACCTACTTGTGCAACCTGCTCTAGGAAACCTGCTTTGGCAGGGGAGTTGGACCCGATGATCTCTGGAGGTCCCTTCCAACCCCTACAATTCTGGGAAACGAGCCCCACAACGCCTACGTTTCTCTATCTTCTGTTTAACCTATTGGAGTAACAGCTCCATTAATACAATGTTTCCACAGTCTTCTAACACCTGGATTACCCCTAACAATTGAAAAGACGAAGATGCAGTCTTTCTAGACCTGGCTGGCATCGATAAGAACCCCTGGTTTTGAAGATGACATCGAGTTGCATAGTGGGGCCTTGGTCCTTCCACAGTCCACAGACTCAAAAGTTTGCAGAGCGGAAGCTTTGCAGAGCTGTACGATCACTGAAGATCCAGTTCTGCAAGAAGCTGATGCAAAAGCTACATGGCACTGGGCAGTTTGGGTGAGGAAGAAAGGGACTGGCATTCTCACGGTGCATGGTTTAACCGAGTTTAGTCCTGTGGGCTGTGTCAACAGAACTGGCTTTGCTTTGTACCCTTTCAGGACACTGAGGACCCAATTTCACGTCTGTGGGCAGCACGGCTAAGCGGGCAGTGTACTCTGTGTCACTGGGGACAGAGGAGGGATTGACTGATGGGCTACGTCAGTGTGCCCTGCACAATGCTGCCGCCACCTTGCTGGAGCAGTTTGCGTGCTCCTAGCGCCAAAACGTGCCTCTTGGAGGGCCGGGGGCAAGGCGAGGCAGAGCTGGAGGTGGTGTCAGGAAAGCCTCATGGCTCCTGCCAGGCACTGCGCCAGGCCTCAGGCCTGGGACGCCAGCCCCGCCCTGCGGCCTCCTGGCGCCCATCGGATGCCACAGCTCCAGGCTGCCTAGCAACAAGCGCCAGCGGCCTCACTATTGGCTGCGCCCAGAGGCGCCAAGGCAGGCGGCCAATGGGGCGGTGCCTGGCCATGATGGAGCAGAGATGTCACAGGGCAGGGTGGGTGACATGGTGCTGGGTGTGCTGGGGCTGCGGCACTCCGGCGATGGTGGCGCGCAGGCGAGGCGCGGCCTTTGGGCTGCTTGTGGCCCCTGAGGAGTGCTCCTGTGTGCAGCTCTCGGTGTTGTCTTCACCGTGCGACCCCGCAGGAGGGTGTCGTCGTGCAGCTTTCGGTGTTCTTATCACGGCAGCCCTGAGCAGTTCTGCATCGTTCAGCTTTTGGTGGTTCTCCTCTGCAGCCTCTGAGGAGTGCTTTCTTGAGCAGCTTTTGCTGTTTTCTTCACTGCGACTTGAGGAGTGCTTCTGCGTCCAGCTTTCTGTGTTGCCTTCACTGCGTTTCCACTGAGGATGCCTTCATTGTGCAGCTTTTGGGGTTCTTCACATCACGTTTACCCTGAGGAGCGCTTCATCATTCAGCTTTTTGCATTTTCTTCGCTGTGGCGCTTGAAGAGCTAATTCTTTGTGGAGCTTTTTGTGTTTTCTTCACCTTGTGGTCCCTGAGGAGTTCTTCATCGCGCAGCTTCTGGGGTTCTCTTCACTTCGGGACTCCGGAGGAATACGTCATCGTGCACATTTTGCTGTTTTCTTCACTACGGCCCTGAGGAGTTCATCGTGCAGCTTGCGGTGTTTTCTTCTACTCGGCCCTGAGGAGTTCTGCACCGTCCAGCCTTTGGGGTTCTTCGCCATGTTTTCCCTGAGGAGACCTTCATCATGCTGCTTTGGTGTTGTTTTCACCTTCCAGCCCCTGAGAAGTGCTTCACCTTCTAACATTTGGTGTTTTTGTTTTTTCTCATTCTAGGCCCTGAGGAGTGCTTCTGCGTGCAGCTTCTGGCGAATTCTTCATTGTGGCCCATGAGGAGCTCTTCATCGTGCAGCTTTTCAGGATCTCTTCACCACGTTTCCCCGGAGGAGGGCTTCACTATTCAGCTCGTCGTGTTTTCTTCACTGTGGCGCTTGAGGAGAAATTCTTCGTGGAGCTTTTTGGGGTTTCATCTCCCTGTGGCCCCTGAAGTGTGCTTCTGCGTGTGGCTTTAGTTGTGTTCTTCACTACGGCCCTGAGGAGTTCTTCATCGTGCAGCATTTGGTATTTTCTTCACCGCGGCCCTTAAGGAGTTCTGCATTGTCCAGCTTTTGGCATTCCCTTCATTACGTTTACCCGGAGGAGTTCTTCAGCGTGCAGCTTTTCTGGTTCTCTTCACTTCGGCCCCTGAGGAGAGCTTCGTGGTGCAGCTTGTGGTGTTTTCTTCACTGCGGCCCTGAGGAGTTCTGCACCATCCAGCCTTTGGGGTTCTTCACCATGGTTTCCCAGAGGTGAGCTTCATCATGCCAATTTTGGTGTTGTTTTCACCTTGTCCCTGAGAAGTGCTTCATCTTCTAACATTTGGTGTTTTTTTCTCTCATTCCGGGCCCTGAGAAGTTTTTCATCGTGCAGCTTTGTGTGCTTTCTTCACTACGGCCCTTGAGGACTTCTTCATCATGCAGCTCTTGGTGTTTTCTACAATGAGGCGCTTTTTGGCATCGCCCATGTCTGCAGCCAGACCGACAGCTTTGTGCCTGACGTGTGAAGAGGCACATTCTTCTGTTTGTTTTCAATCTGCCAACCGATCATTTCATGTAGAGCTGTTTTTCTTTTTGTACTTTTTTTTTTTTTTTGTACTTTTTTTTTTTGTGCCATGTTCTGTCATGTTGCTATAAATCTCTTTCAAACCATTTCCGAGTTCTCTTGCCTCATGTACTGGGTTTACGTGGCAAGGTTTTGGTAGCGGGGGGGCCATCAGGGTGGGTTCTGTGAGAAGAATCCAGAAACTGCGTCATGTTAGAGAAGGGCCCGCTGCTGGCCACAGCCAGGCCAAGAAGTGCTGTTGTTTGCGCCTCTGTGAGGCCAGATTTAAGAAAGGTTAAAAAAAAAAAAAATGCTGCGGAAGAGCAGCTGGGAGAGAGGGAGGAATGAGAACAGCCTTGCAGACGCCAAGGTTGGTGAAGAGGGAGGGGGAGAGGTGCTCCAGGCTCCGGAGCCTGCAGCCTGTGGTGAGGACCACGGTGAAGCAGGCTGTCCCCCTGCAGCCCATGGGGTACCACGGTGGAGCAGGGTTCCACGCTGCAGCCCGCGGAGGAGACCCCGGTGGAGCAGGGGCAGAGAGCCACCGAGAAGGAGCGGCGGAGACAAGGCGCTACAGACTGACCGCAGCCCCCATTGCCCCGCTCCCCTGAGCCGCTCGGGGGGAGGAGGTGGGAGGGGGTGCACTGGGGGGGAAAAGTCTTACTGCTTCCCTACTCTGAGTCTGCTTTGCCCATCACAATACCTGCTGAGTGATCTCCCCGTCCTTATCTCAGCCCTTGAGCCCTTGGCATCGTATTTTCTCTCCCTTTCCCTTTCAGGAGGGGGAGTGAGAGAGCGGCCGTGGTGGAACTCGGCTGCCCACCCAAGTAAAAGCACCACACAGTAACACCTACACTAAAGTCCCTTTGCTGCATCTGAAGTCCTTTCTTCCTTGTCCTAAATCTATGGCCTGGGGAGAAGTTTGCTCGCTTTTTACTTGCAGCATCCTTCTCCACATCTCGGTTCTGCCTGCTCTTGACATTAAAGCCTTAGTCCATTAATCCAATGTTTAATCTTTCCTTAGAGACCATGTTTCCTAAAAGTCTGATCCTAAGAAGGGTCGTTCTTAGCATCACTTCCTGGGTTCCTTGGATGCTTTCTGCTCGGTGTGTGTGTTCCTTGAAATACAATCCTCAGAAATGGGCACAATTTCAGTGGAAAATTTCACAGTAGACCCCACGCTCTGGAGAGAGCAGTCTTCCGCCAGCCGCTCCCTCTCACCTTCTTCAACCTGCTGATGGGAGCACGAGGTGGAGGGTGTCGAAGGCTTTCTGAAGGCGACACATGGGGGTCTTCCCTGAGCAAGGTATTCCGCTGTCAGAGAAGGAAACGGCTTTGTTGTTTGTTTCTCACCATCGGCACTTTGTTGCAGTTTCAGTTGTGATTGCCTAACTACACGTAACCTATTGGATTATTTCTTTGAGTATTTTTGCAGGAGTGGACATTTAACTCATTAGTTCAAATAGTGAGATCACGTTCATGTCATTCACTTACTTTTCAGCCGAATGCAACTTTTCATAGAATTTGCTAGCGTTGCAAGGGCCCAGACATGACCGCTCTCCTCTTAAGGCACCTCCAGTGTTAAGGAGACGGGGAAAGACTTTGGCAGTGCATTTTGTGTCTTCCCAGTGGGATGCTGATGCGCTAAACTTTTCTATCACCGAGCGTGATGTGAATCTCCAAACCAAACAACAACAACACAACAAAAACAAAAGGCTCTTGCTACTGTCTGCCACGATATCCTGCTAACAAAGCTGACAAAGCGTGGCACAGAAGAGCGGACAGTAAGGTGGGTTGAGAACCGGCTGACTGGCCGAGCTCAGAGGGTGGTGATAGGCGGAGCAGAGTCCGCTTGGAGACCTGTGACAAGCTCAGGGGTCGGTGCTGGGTCCCGTCTTGTTCGACAGCTTCATCAGCGACTCTGATGAGGGAACAGTGTCCACCCTCAGCAAGTACGCTGATGATACAAAGCTGGGAGGAGTGGCTGGCACACCAGAAGGCTGTGCTGCCATTCAGCGAGACCTGGACAGGCTGGAGAGCTGGGCAGGAAGAAACCAGAGGAGGTTTAACAAAAGCAAGTGGCACCTGGGAAGTGTTCTATATGGAGTGGTAATTCGTGTTGAGAAGATGGTTGATAGTAATAAAGAAGGGGGAGATGTGGGAGTGTGGCCATGCGGGTCGGCACACTCTGTGGTTAATGATAACAGTAGACTCTTAACGATGAGGCCATCAGGAATGTAAAAGAGCTTAGAGGGAACAAAGAAGGGTGATTCAGGAGACTCCATGCCATCTGGGGTTGCTTGTTCTCCAGCCATTAAGGCATGGAAGATGCTGGGTGTTTGCTGTTGCTGGGCAAAGTTGTTGGACCAATGAAAAGTTGTTTTTGAAAAGGATTGCTGTGGGGAGAAGGGTATAAGAGGGGAGCCTGCCCTCAAGGTTATAAAAAAATTAAAAATTAAAAATTAAAAAAAAAAAAAACAAACAAAAGGCAACACAATGAAGTTATGTCATCAATAAAGAAGCAGAAAGAAGGAATGAAAAGGAACAGGCTAGCAGAACGGTGACCAGGACGGGAACAGGCACATTGATTGCCTCATGAAGAGAGGTTCGGCCAGACTCATCAAACCGCTCAAAGAAGCTCCTACTGAAAGTCGCTGGAAATGGGCGTACCGGAGCTGCAAAGAAGCTCACGCTGAGAGAAGCGGAGCCGCGCACACAACTGCCCCTCGCTGGTAAGCAGTTGCGCATTACGGGGAATCATGCGTCCGTAGAAACAAAGACTGTCCTGGTAACCTTACGGCTTATTCTCCTTCTTAACAATCGGACAGTTTATGATCCTGAAATATGGGACCAAATTGAGGTCAAGGTGTGGGACTCTGCAACTAAAAACAACAAGGTTGCAGTGGGATTGCTCGGCACCTGGTGAGCAGTCTCTGAGGCCTTAAAGAGCCGTGTGGGACCACAGTCAGACACGTGTGGTTTGCCAGACAGTGAGGGGGGAGCTGCGGGCTCCTTTACTGATCCTGCTGCTACGCCATCGGCCCCTCTGCTGCTACAGCCATCGAAGGCCTTTGCTGTTCCGCCCCCTGGTGACCTGGACGTGCCTTTTGACCCAGGCCCTGTTGGCCTTGAAAAGGAGATGGATATGCTTTTATTCGATGCGGGAAGCACGGGATACATAAGGCCCGAAGACCGAGTTGCTTAACAACTTAAAGCGAGACATATTGCTCCCACGACTAGCCCTGGAATTCTCCCGTGTTTGTAATGCAGAAAAGGAATGGAAAAGGGAGACTGTTAAGTCATGGAACTTAAAGGATTGTTTGTTACCTTTCCTGATTGTACGCATGTATAGGCATACTCGGGTTTCGTATGTAAAAGCAATGTTCTGTATATTTAGAATGTTTGATGTTCGCATGTGCGTGTTGGTGGAGCGTAGACTCCCCGCACACCCAGCGCTGTTTACTTGCCTTTTATACCTTTTATAAATATTCCTTTTATAACTATTACTAAACACAGATTGAGTTGAGACTTCACTTATAACAGAAGGAACAACCGCATGTATCAGTACAGGCTGGGGGATGACCTGCTGGAGAGGAGCTCTGCGGAGAAGGACCTGGGGATCCTGGTGGATGACAGGTTGGCCATGAGCCAGCAGTGTGCCCTGGTGGCCAAGAAGGCCAACGGGATCCTGGGGTGCGTTAAAAGGAGCGTGGACAGCAGGTCAAGGAAGGTGATGCTGCCCCTCTACTCTGCCCTGGTCAGGCCTCACCTGGAGTGCTGTGTCCAGTTCTGGGCGCCTTGGTACAAAAAAAGACAGGGATCTCCTGGAAAGAGTCCAGCAGAGGGCCACAGACAGGATACGGGGCCTGGAGCATCTCCCCTAGGAGGAAAAGCTGAGAGACCTGGCTCTGCTCAGCCTGGAGAAAAGAAGACTGAGAAGGGATCTTATCTATAAGTACCTGAGGTGTGGGAGACACAGGGATACGGCCAACCGCCTTTCAGTGGTCTGTGGGGACAGGACAAGGGGCAATGGCCACAAAATGGAGCACAGGAAGTTCCGCACCACTACGCAAAAGAACTTCTTCACGGCGAGGGTGACGGAGCACAGGGACAGGCTGCCCAGGGAGGCTGTGGAGTCTCTGCAGATATTCAAGCCCCGTCTGGACACCTACTTGTGCAACCTGCTCTAGGAAACCTGCTTTGGCAGGGGAGTTGGACCCGATGATCTCTGGAGGTCCCTTCCAACCCCTACAATTCTGGGAAACGAGCCCCACAACGCCTACGTTTCTCTATCTTCTGTTTAACCTATTGGAGTAACAGCTCCATTAATACAATGTTTCCACAGTCTTCTAACACCTGGATTACCCCTAACAATTGAAAAGACGAAGATGCAGTCTTTCTAGACCTGGCTGGCATCGATAAGAACCCCTGGTTTTGAAGATGACATCGAGTTGCATAGTGGGGCCTTGGTCCTTCCACAGTCCACAGACTCAAAAGTTTGCAGAGCGGAAGCTTTGCAGAGCTGTACGATCACTGAAGATCCAGTTCTGCAAGAAGCTGATGCAAAAGCTACATGGCACTGGGCAGTTTGGGTGAGGAAGAAAGGGACTGGCATTCTCACGGTGCATGGTTTAACCGAGTTTAGTCCTGTGGGCTGTGTCAACAGAACTGGCTTTGGTTTGTACCCTTTCAGGACACTGAGGACCCAATTTCACGTCTGTGGGCAGCACGGCTAAGCGGGCAGTGTACTCTGTGTCACTGGGGACAGAGGAGGGATTGACTGATGGGCTACGTCAGTGTGCCCTGCACAATGCTGCCGCCACCTTGCTGGAGCAGTTTGCGTGCTCCTAGCGCCAAAACGTGCCTCTTGGAGGGCCGGGGGCAAGGCGAGGCAGAGCTGGAGGTGGTGTCAGGAAAGCCTCATGGCTCCTGCCAGGCACTGCGCCAGGCCTCAGGCCTGGGACGCCAGCCCCGCCCTGCGGCCTCCTGGCGCCCATCGGATGCCACAGCTCCAGGCTGCCTAGCAACAAGCGCCAGCGGCCTCACTATTGGCTGCGCCCAGAGGCGCCAAGGCAGGCGGCCAATGGGGCGGTGCCTGGCCATGATGGAGCAGAGATGTCACAGGGCAGGGTGGGTGACATGGTGCTGGGTGTGCTGGGGCTGCGGCACTCCGGCGATGGTGGCGCGCAGGCGAGGCGCGGCCTTTGGGCTGCTTGTGGCCCCTGAGGAGTGCTCCTGTGTGCAGCTCTCGGTGTTGTCTTCACCGTGCGACCCCGCAGGAGGGTGTCGTCGTGCAGCTTTCGGTGTTCTTATCACGGCAGCCCTGAGCAGTTCTGCATCGTTCAGCTTTTGGTGGTTCTCCTCTGCAGCCTCTGAGGAGTGCTTTCTTGAGCAGCTTTTGCTGTTTTCTTCACTGCGACTTGAGGAGTGCTTCTGCGTCCAGCTTTCTGTGTTGCCTTCACTGCGTTTCCACTGAGGATGCCTTCATTGTGCAGCTTTTGGGGTTCTTCACATCACGTTTACCCTGAGGAGCGCTTCATCATTCAGCTTTTTGCATTTTCTTCGCTGTGGCGCTTGAAGAGTAATTCTTTGTGGAGCTTTTTGTGTTTTCTTCACCTTGTGGTCCCTGAGGAGTTCTTCATCGCGCAGCTTCTGGGGTTCTCTTCACTTCGGGACTCCGGAGGAATACGTCATCGTGCACATTTTGCTGTTTTCTTCACTACGGCCCTGAGGAGTTCATCGTGCAGCTTCTGGGGTTCTCTTCACTTCGGGACTCCGGAGGAATACGTCATCGTGCACATTTTGCTGTTTTCTTCACTACGGCCCTGAGGAGTTCATCGTGCAGCTTGCGGTGTTTTCTTCTACTCGGCCCTGAGGAGTTCTGCACCGTCCAGCCTTTGGGGTTCTTCGCCATGTTTTCCCTGAGGAGACCTTCATCATGCTGCTTTGGTGTTGTTTTCACCTTCCAGCCCCTGAGAAGTGCTTCACCTTCTAACATTTGGTGTTTTTGTTTTTTCTCATTCTAGGCCCTGAGGAGTGCTTCTGCGTGCAGCTTCTGGCGAATTCTTCATTGCGGCCCATGAGGAGCTCTTCATCGTGCAGCTTTTCAGGATCTCTTCACCACGTTTCCCCGGAGGAGGGCTTCACTATTCAGCTCGTCGTGTTTTCTTCACTGTGGCGCTTGAGGAGAAATTCTTCGTGGAGCTTTTTGGGGTTTCATCTCCCTGTGGCCCCTGAAGTGTGCTTCTGCGTGTGGCTTTAGTTGTGTTCTTCACTACGGCCCTGAGGAGTTCTTCATCGTGCAGCATTTGGTATTTTCTTCACCGCGGCCCTTAAGGAGTTCTGCATTGTCCAGCTTTTGGCGTTCCCTTCATTACGTTTACCCAGAGGAGTTCTTCAGCGTGCAGCTTTTCTGGTTCTCTTCACTTCGGCCCCTGAGGAGAGCTTCGTGGTGCAGCTTGTGGTGTTTTCTTCACTGCGGCCCTGAGGAGTTCTGCACCATCCAGCCTTTGGGGTTCTTCACCATGGTTTCCCAGAGGTGAGCTTCATCATGCCAATTTTGGTGTTGTTTTCACCTTGTCCCTGAGAAGTGCTTCATCTTCTAACATTTGGTGTTTTTTTCTCTCATTCCGGGCCCTGAGAAGTTTTTCATCGTGCAGCTTTGTGTGCTTTCTTCACTACGGCCCTTGAGGACTTCTTCATCAT